>NW_013567422.1:0-16970 GCF_000499745.2 Eimeria mitis | reverse complement strand
TCCAGGCCCTCAGCTGAACGACCAGGACTCCTGGAGACAGGGACAGGAGGTCCGGTGCTCTGGGAAACACTTACTTCTAGTATTTACCTTCACTGCAGCTCGCTTCCTTCCTTGCTTAAGGCAAGAAAGCTAGCGTTATAACTACCCCCCCATTATATCTACGTACTCTCGTTCAACTAGATTGGGTCTAATGATTCCCTCGTTGAGCTTATTGATAATAACTGAGTTCTACAAACAGGTATTCTCGGTTTGGTTCAGGGTCGCAGAGATTTTCACTCGTTTGCTTCAAGCCCTGTTGAATCCCAGGGCATCACAGCGGGAATCCACACTAACGGATTGCCGTCCCCTGAGCAAAATGTATTACGAAACTCAATATTTGGCTGGCTGACCAATAATTAGACGCGTACTTCTAACGGAACTAGAAGAACTAATGCATTGTAGCACTCACGCACTGCAAACTGCGTACACAGTTCCGGTGTGGGCCTACTGGACCTGGCAACCGGATTGTGTGAACTACCAGAGTAAAGGTAGAAGCTGGTCAGTAAAGCTTTTTTACGGATTGTTGAGTCACTAAACGCCAATTATCCCGGTTTTTCTCTCACGGCACCCCCACAGGCTTAACCCCACATAGCATATTGAAGCCGTCGTGCTCCTCACAGCAGGCCAGTTGAGTGCAGCATCCGTGAAACATCCCGACAACGCCTTGCAGCGTTCTACTTTGCAGTTCAGTCTCCCTCCTTGAAATTTATTGTGGTCCAGGCAAAGCAGTCGGCCAACTTGGGCAACACTTATTGTACATGTTCAGGGACGGCTTCTGCCTGGCTCCCGTTCTGTGCGAGAGCTTGTTGGTTAGTGGGGCTTTAACAGGACAATATACCAAAATTGAATAATGGGAACGGACAAGGAACACAATGTTTCATGGCCTTATAAAGGAGTGAGTGCTTTGCGGGGCATCTTGCCGCGTAGCGATCTCCCAGGGGNAATGTTTCATGGCCTTATAAAGGAGTGAGTGCTTTGCGGGGCATCTTGCCGCGTAGCGATCTCCCAGGGGCCCAACAGGCCACTCCCTTCAACTTGAACAGATATGCTCTACTTTTTCTCTACGTTCTCCAGACGTTTATGACGGGATGTGTGTACTTTGGGTGGGCTCCGCTGTCTGCAATGCTACTGAGGGCGGAGGTCTTCAGCTTCAAATGCGACATCGATGAGAAGGGTTCTTTCGTAGATGACCAAAGGGAGTTCGGCAACAACTACATCTGCGACGAGCAGGACGCATCCGTGCAAAGCCTTTTTGTTATCACACTGGCGACGCATTGCACAATGAGTGCACTTGCTGGTGCCATGATGGACACCTTAGGTCCAAAAATAACATCTATGATTGGCCAGTGCTTTCACGTAATCGCGTGGTCTCTGATATCCACTCTGACGGCGGAATCGAACGTCCGCGTATACTTGGGCTTTATATTTATGGGCCTGGGAGCAGACACAGCTTTCCTGCCCACGTTGCTTATTACTCGCCTCTTTCCCGGAGCCGCCGCTACTATAATAACACTAATTGGCTCTGCATCTTCTGCTTCTTTTGCTATTCCTCTGATCTTAAACTCTTATCTCACTGATAGTGGCATTTCAGGGTGCTGGTGGTACGTTGGTTTTGGCCCTTGCCTCTTTTTGTTCGTTGCTGCACTTTCGATGCCTCTAAAGGCCTTCAGGGTCTTCGAAGATGATCTTCCAACGAATCAAGGCAATGCACAAACGGACCAGCGTACATTGTCAGAGTGCCCGCATCTCTCGAAACAAGAAACAGGAGAACTGACATCATCTGCAGAACGCTGCTCAAAGGAGGTGAAGGAGGCGCAGCCAACAGGAGCACCGACGAAGCATACCTTCTTGAAGACCCTGTTCTCGGAGAGCTATCTGCTCGTCGTTATATACTTCGTTGCGGTGGGATGGATTACATCTTTCTACCAAGAGGCCCATGACCGCATCCTGGAACCGACCGCTCTAAACTTCTTAGGGAGTGCACTGCCTTTCTCTTTTATCCCGTGCATCATTTTGGGCAAGCTTTCGGAGGGTATTGGCATTTTAGCTGTTATGGGGATAGTGAACTCAGCCGGTGTATTGGCGTACGCATTTAGCTTGAAGCAAACAGTAGTGACTGGCATCATTTCTGTGTTATGTTTCGTCGTGTATATGTCGTTATTCGTTTCTCAAGTATTCGTGTACGTGGAAGAAAACTTCCCTGCTAAGTTTTTCGGTCGCCTCATTGGCATTGTACAACTGGTGGGCGGCTTGTTGTCTCTCCTGTGCAGTCCACTGTTCCATTTGACAGTCGGCCTAGGTCCGAAGGGTATGTATGTTGTCCAGCTGCCAATGATTGGCCTGCTGCTCCTAATGTATCTCGTCTTGGCTCGCATGTGGTGGATACACCGGAGATCTCAGGTTTCACGGAAGAAAGAAAATGACCCTGTAGCCATAGCAGGGTCTGCAGTGCCGGAACTGTAAGGGCCCGACAGCTACTACCGCGTCGAGTACCAGGTTCAGGGCGCATCAAGGAGGGTACCCACGCAGCATGCAGTACTGTGCATATCTGTGCTCAGCAACTGCATGCACGTCTACCTTTGAAGGACCTCGCTGCTGTCGGCAATTTGCCGCAGTGTGTATTTCGTGTCTGTAATATTGGCTTGAGTTCGGCCAGCCACATGCTCGAGATAGATTTAGTTACTTCTCCCTGTCCCTGCTGCAGCTCCCCTGCTTCCGAGATGTTTGGTTTGTGGATGTCTATATGGCGCGTATCTGGTGGGCGCATATCATCTTCCACGGCTGTTTGCACCTATTGCTCGCCACTAGGTACAAAAGCGGTACCCAGCCCTGCTGTTNATCATCTTCCACGGCTGTTTGCACCTATTGCTCGCCACTAGGTACAAAAGCGGTACCCAGCCCTGCTGTTGGTGGCGAGCCGAAGTCAAAGGGTCTGCATGAAGCGCAGCCGGTTCATTTTTCCGTTTGTGCTACAACTGCTGCTGTAGGAAACGACACGGACTTCTCTGACACGGGCAGAGAAATAAAGAAACTTCTCTGCACTTTAAGTTACACAGCTTTACCCCCTGAGCCGTGTGCTACTTCGACAGAACTTCGATGTTCGTTCTCGCCTCATAGACTTCTGGGGATGACAGACTTTCCACTCAGTATTGACATATTTGAAAGGTTAGATATTCATCGGGCTTCCACCCAGCAGCAGAATGCCGTAGTTGCCGACCGAGCTTCTCGCCAAAGGTCAACAGAATCCGAGCACAACGCGCATCGGGATATGCATTCCTTGGAACGTGCAAGAGGCAACAACATTCACGGGCTTATGGAGCTCATTGTTTTGGCTCGCTTATTAGGCATAGANAACGTGCAAGAGGCAACAACATTCACGGGCTTATGGAGCTCATTGTTTTGGCTCGCTTATTAGGCATAGATATGCCGTCTGGTGAAGGCTTCGCACGCACTGCAGCAGCAGACCCTACGGTTTCGTTGCCTTCTTCCTCCTGAGCCACCCCGCCTTCCGCAGAGCCAGAGGGTTCTTCTTCTTCATTGTCCCTAGATTTAGAGGCAACGTCAGTTAGAAGCACTGAAGTCCCTTCCGGAAATGCCAAAGCTCCATTCAATTGGGCATGACTATCCTGTTCTCCTATGTCTGCAGCTTCATTCGCCATACCAGGGGGAAGGACGTAGTACGGTAGTTTCCCCCGTTGGAGATCATACAGCACTACATCAGACCACACAAAGATGCACATGATTCGCAGCAAATAGCCCAAGCTGTGATAGGCAGGGGAGTTTTTGAAATGGCCGAGTCACTATGATTCGGTGGCGCTTACTGATGCGGGCGGCAGTTGAAATATCGGGTTCCCCGCCCTTCTTCAGTTTTCCAAGCCGAACTGCCAAAAGTGCGAGAAATTCCTCAGCATCTTCCCACGTCGTGGTTTGATTTAGACCATAGCGGGTTATCACAGCTTCCCTGAGTAACCAGCCCAGAAATGCCCACTCCCTGGAGTAACGAATGCTCGTTCCCAGGATTACCGTGCGCGTTTTAGGTTAATTGTAGGAGGAACGCACCTTTTGACCCTCTCTAATACAGTTCCGATGTGCTCCTCTGGGGCAGCTATCCTTTCCGGCCGAACAACACCTCGCATCACCTGTAAGCAATATTGATACGCTGGTTCCCCTCATTGAGAAAATAACACTGGGAAAAGCAACGCAGTTGGTTGTTCTTAACGAGGTGAAGTTGAATGCAGAAACTGTCACCGGCGCATACACGTAGGATCCCCTTTGCACCAGTGGACCGGCAACGCGCGTTAACCAGCAGGCCAATGCTTAAATCGCACCTTATCTGTGTCACTGCCTGCATCGCTGCTGATTGGAACAATGCCCGGACAGTCGATGAGGTAGAGTTTCGAGGTAAGGGCCACGTATTGCCACACGCGGGTCTGAAGCACTCATACAAAATTCGCATATACCTTGCAGAGCTAAGGCGTTGCAAAGGTATGTTAATATCATTGAAACGAAAATATTGAAGTTCCAACTGGAGGGATCCGCTCGTTTATCGATGAAGACTTCTTCGGTGAAGTCTACNTCAGCAGTAAGCTAATATGTGGATGATTCAAAGGAAGGTGACCGACCTGGCCAGGTATCGGGGCTGCCTTGCAGACTTGTTTGCTCTTCAAAAAATTGATGATGGAACTTTTCCCTACGTTAGGGTAGCCGAAAAATCCAATAGATACATGCTTCCTATCCGAAAGCAACTGCCCGTACTGCCTGCGGAGAAGTGAACAAGAAATACACAACTACCGATGTGAAACTGCATCGCCGCCGCACTGGGAATACTCCAAGTGGTTCGTGAAAACTTTTGCACCTCAGTAGTTGGAACAATTGAGTCCTGCCGATGTTCTTTTTGTTCTTGTCAGCCTGCATGAGCAGCGTTGGCATCTCCTTGCTTAGCTGCCGTAACCAATGTTGTGCGACTCGCGGCGGCACCAAATCCACCTGCACACAGGGCATCCGCTCCACGAAAACTACTACCAATCGGAGCTCAAGCTCAGCATGATGCAAATAATGCAGTAATATACTATCCTACCTTGTTTATGACCAGCACTAGGTGCTTCGACGAGCGCTGTGCCTTCAGATATCTTTCAAGGCGCGTGCACCTGCGTTGCCACGCAGGAACAAAGCATACAGAAAACAGAAGAAGTTAGAAAGAGTCATATNTAGAAAGCCTACTGAAGCGCCCCATGATAACACAAACTTTTCGTTTCAGCAGCCAAAACAATAAAGTGTGCCAAGCCCTTCCCCACGCATACCGAGTTCCCATCGGGTCCCGTGCGTCCACAACTTGTACGAGGACATCAGAAGCATCAATAACTTTGTACAATTCCTGGACACAATCCCGACAAACACGCCTACACCGCGTTGTTGCCAATGTAAGAAAAGCACAAAATTACCTAGGGAGGAAGCACGGGGTTTAGAGGTTTCTGCGTGTTTCTAGATGACTGAGAAAGCGCACTCCCCATATCCTGCGGCTTGTTCCCTTCTGGTAGATCGACTCTACGGGACACCCCTCGCCACCACTGTCTGCCACAGCAGCCGAAGAAGCAGCGGACTTTTCAAAGGCTGCCTCTCGTTCAGCCGCCTGCGTTAAGCCACATGGAAGCAAAGTCGCTCCGACTAAGCGCAAAGTGGAGCTTTCTCATTGGGTGTGTGGCCAAATGCAGTGCTGCTTACCTGAGAAGCCAACGTGGTCAAGTCAGCTGCCTGTAGACGCGGCCGTTTGCGGGTTTTCTTGCTACCAAAGACACCTTCAAAAGGCTCAAGAGCGATGAGCGCATCGCCACGCAATTTTGGCAACGATCCACCAGCAGTTACAGCTTCCTTTTGGCCTCCAACATTTCCATCTTTTATAAGGCTCATAGGTAACTTTGACCGCTTCAGAACGACNCTTCCTTTTGGCCTCCAACATTTCCATCTTTTATAAGGCTCATAGGTAACTTTGACCGCTTCAGAACGACCCTGCAGGCACCAACACACCTTTCCAGGAGGAAGGGGAGCTGTGAACTGTATCCCTAGGAAGCTATTTTCATGGAATACATTGTGCAGCAGCATAGGTAAGTACAGATAGATAGATCGAAAAGAACAGGAGCAGCGCGGGAAATAATTTTGCTTTCTTCCTGAGCCTTACGTGTACGGATCGGCTGTCGCTTTTTGAATATCCTCTCTGAAAGCTGCAAGCTTTTGCTGGTCGATTACTCGCGTGTTTCCAAACCACCGGCGATCAGGCTGAATTCTTGCAGGCGCTAACGGTTGCGGTTCTTTGCCTCCAGGCCGCAACCACTTGGGCTTGGAGTTGTACATCTGCAGCAGTCTTATTTTGCTTGCAGAGCGATAATGGCCTGACAAATAAGATAGACACTCCGCAGTGCCATGAACATGAGTCACCTCCGCTGGTGGTTCCATGCACTTCCTAGCGCGGACTCGTTGAGCAATTTTCCACTTTCCGTTCCCTAACATTGTAGTATGCGCACCAAGACCAAATCTCCGGAATGGTAGGCCTATTTCCAGCAGACCTACCTGGCTTCTTATTGCTCGGTATTTGACGATTGGGCAGAGTCGACGCCGCACCCCGCGTGATGGCGGAACCCTGCTTGGCCCCCCCCCCTCCAGTTTTAGGGGCACCACCGCCCTTTCGTCCCTTCATCTTCGCCATGGCTGAGACCGTACCTTATTCAGGAATCTCGAGATTCGTGAACGAATGCCCTTTCAAGCCTTTTCCTCTTCGGTAATACTAAGGAGCTGAATATCGCCAGAAGTTAAGTCGCCTAATTGGTAATCCTCACCAATGTGTCTGCTGAGCCAGAATAATTACCAAAAAGAAGTGCCCTTCACATTCGTGTTCATTTCAGATATGGAATCCTCGCATGTTCAATCCGTATCCTCGCATGCTCGATCCCGTTGAGAAGTGGNTTCATTTCAGATATGGAATCCTCGCATGTTCAATCCGTATCCTCGCATGCTCGATCCCGTTGAGAAGTGGGGGCAGCGCCTGCATCGATCCATCCCTTCTTCCTCCCCGCACCGTACAGAAACTAGTTTGTATCACCTCCGGATTAGAGAAAGCCCCGGGTATTCCTTCGTATTTATTCGATGCTCGTTAGATAGGCCACGAACCACTGTGGCCGACAGAGCATACATGCATGGATGCCAGCCCCAAAGACCCCTGTCCGTAAATGAACTCTCCGTCAAAACCCAAGTGATTAATATCTTCCATTATTACCAAGAAATATACAATAATCTGTTTCACGAAAACATGTCAAGGACCGGTGCTTGAGGGAGGAGCCTGCAAGGGGCGGCTACAGGTGTTGCTGGGTGATCCGCCCTTTAGCATGCTCCATACTCCCTCATCCATGACTAAATATATCCTCCTCAAGATCTTCCTTTCTTGTAAGCAACACGCCACCTCCTTCTAGTCGATCTGTTGAAGAAGAGCTGGTAGCTGTCTGGCCGCCGTGTAGACTGCCGCTTACCGCCGCTACGGAGGCGCAGGACTCAAGAGAATATACGAGTACGGCCTTATTACCCCCGGGCCATGCAGCTGCCTTTCCACCGTCAGGATCGTCAAGAGCTCTCACTGCAGGAGGGACAGCAGCCGACAATTGTCCAGCATCAGCAGCAATTCCCAAAGCCAAGTCAACATCCCCACCAGAGACAGCAGCAGCTAGACCGGCGGAAACAAGAGCATTGCGGGGAGAGTAATGCCCCGAGCAAGGGGTCAAGGGGTGGCAACTGTGGTTCGAATTCGGCAAATCCCGCGTTCAAGACGCCGCCTTGGGCCTACAGCCCTGTCTTGCAGCCGCCAGCAGCCGCAGGGCTTTCCCAAAGACGCCATGTTCTAACATTTGGTAGCAGGAGAAACACAGACGGTAAATCAGTTGCAAAAAGTGCAGCGGATCCACTAAAAGTGACGGTCCTTGGCGCTGGTCAAGATGTCGGGCGCAGTGCGGTGTACGTACGACGAGGCGAGAGGGGGCTCCTCTTCGACTGCGGGAGCCACCTGGGCGCTAAGCAGGCCAGGAAGATGCCAGTGTTGAACATGCTGCTGCAGCTCGCCCCTCAACAGGATGCAAAACAAGGGCCACAGACGATGGAAGAGGCACTCCTGCAGCCTTCGCCGCTGTTTGCCTGTTGCGTGGACGCCGCGGTGATCTCGCATTTTCACATGGATCACTGCGGTTCCTTACCGTCATTTACAGAGCGCCTCGGGTAAGAATGAGCATGTTGATATCTCGCGCGCCTCTGTGAAGACTAAGCTGTCCGGTGTTTCTTCCCCACCATACTAAAATTGAAACACCGTGTTGATAGCCACCCACTACTGAGTTTCACTTGCATTAAGAGGCCATGCTTTGACGCTTCTGCAACGGCATTTAAAAGTGAATTAGCGAATGCTGATTTGCTTTACTACTAGCCGGCATGAAACTGCTGCTACCAGTCCTTATCCTGATTTTCCGGAACCGATGAACACATTCTCTTTCCTGTCTGTCAGCTACCGGAATCCTATAGCAATGACATTTCCCACTCGCGCGCTGAGCCCGGTACTGCTTCTGGATAGTGCCCGCATCTTTAAGGAGGCCTCTTTCCGCGGGCGCCTGCACGAAGGTGAGGCTGTTCACTGGGTTGCATGTAAGNCATCTTTAAGGAGGCCTCTTTCCGCGGGCGCCTGCACGAAGGTGAGGCTGTTCACTGGGTTGCATGTAAGCCTGAAAAGCATGCGTGCATGCATGCACGCATGCATGCAGGGATGCATCAATCTGCACCTTGAACGTATCGGCCTGGTGTAACGAATTCAATGCTGCTTTTGGTGCTTTTCATGTATTGCGAGGAGATCCAGGTGAAGGCAACGATAGGGATATTTGTGTGGGCGGCAGTACTACCAGCAGCGAAGGCAGAGCGGGTGGAGCACCAGGGGCGCCTCAGGAGCAATGGAATTACACCGAAGCTGAGGCACAGCGGTGCATGAGACGCTGTATGGCATTGAGGCTTCACGAATCCTGGAGGACTGGCGCGTGGACGGCCACCCCGTACTACGCCGGGCATGTCTTAGGCGCTGCAATGCTGCTTGCGCAGCTCCCGGGGGGTCATTCGATAGTTTACACAGGTTAGTTATCGCACTAAGACCGTTAGGCACGGGTTGTTTGCTGAAAGCAGAAAATCTCAAGATTGCGCTTCGACTTGTAGCTCTGGCTACGATTTCACGTGAAATAGGGCGGAATCCGCCTCATTGCTGCGTGGCAGAGCACATTTGGTGTTTGCGCTAAACCCCGAGTTCTCGCAAATCCCTGCTTACGATATAATACGCAGGCGATTTCAACACGTCGCCTGACAGGCATCTAGGTAGCGCANCAAATCCCTGCTTACGATATAATACGCAGGCGATTTCAACACGTCGCCTGACAGGCATCTAGGTAGCGCATGCATTCCAAGGCTCAGACCGGATCTGCTGATAAGCGAGTGCACTTATGGCTCGTTCGTGCGGCCGTCCAAGAGGATAACAGAAAGAGAATTTTGCGATGCCGTGCACGACGCTCTCAAAAAAGGAGTTAGTGTATTTCTTTTCCTTTCCCTTGCAACTGCGCACGGGGCGCACAGCTTCTGCAGTACCATAGCGTTCATCTCCTTCATTTCCGTGGTTTTGTAGGTTCTGGCGCTTTGATCTGCAGGGTAAAGTCCTGATCCCCGTCTTCGCAGTAGGCAGGGCGCAAGAGTTGTGCATGCTGCTGAATTCCTACTGGCAGCGCATGCAGTTGCAGTATCCGATCTACTTCGGCGGCGGCATGACAGAGAAGGCCAACAAGTACTACAAACTGTATGTGCAGTGGACTGGCAGTGACATGGTTCACCGCTTAGATGGAGCAAATAACCAACAGAGCAACTTTGCTGATCATGTGGAAGAGGATGAGCCCTCAGGCTCTGGTAGGTTTATGCGTTCCTTGGCGATCTGCATCTGTATGGCCAGTGGGGGTTGGGGGCCAACAGTTCGGTGTTTGTTGCCGAGGTATGCACAACATGCTGCGTGGGTAGTGATATGTCTACAGCACTTGGATTTGGAGAGTTTGACTTTCAACATATCTCCACCCTGCCGCCGGAGGTGCTCACGTCACCCACGCCAATGGTGCTTCTGGCAACCCCTGGGATGCTGCATGGCGGCTTGGCCTTGAAAGCGCTCAAGTTGTGGGCTGGAGGCCCGGAGAACCTCGTGCTGCTTCCAGGATACTGCGTCCGGGGGACTATTGGGGCCATGCTAATTGACGGTATGCTGTTCGCGCGTTTTTTGTCTTGTTTTGCCTTGAGCAAAGAAGGATTCTTCTTTGTGACAACCTTGATTTGGTAGTATATGCAAGGAACCACTGCGACTTGAAGGCNCGCGACATCCCACTTGATGCAAAGACGAGATTAAAGGTTGTATGCAAAGTCAGGTACATGTCATTCTCAGCGCATGCGGATACGACGGGGATCCAGCAGCTTGCGCGACATCTGCAGCCAAAAGCTGTGATGCTGGTTCATGGGGAGAAAGAGGGCATGCTCAAGCTGGCTCGCGTTCTGCAGCGGGAACTCGGTGTTCCAGTTCACACTCCACCCACCGGCCAGACTGTGTCCGTCCCCGTAGACAGGGTCGAGCATCGTGTGCCAGTCTATATCCATGCTCGATGCTTTCGCCGCTATGCGGCAACACCACATAATGTGTCTCTGGCCGTCTCCGCGCGAACGGAAACGCTCTGGGAATCCAACGACCCCACTGTAAGCTGTGATATAAAGGCACCATGGTACTCCCATATCCACAGTATTTCCAGGATGTGCTGTTGCAGCGTAATATCCTATGATATGCATTTCAAGGTGCGAGGGGAAACCTGATTGTAAGAGGGCTTTGTTGCGCCATGCTTCAGCTGACTGCGTTGCTTCGGTCTCCGGCTGTTCGGCGTTACTTACCGCAGCCCTCAGCCAGCCCTTTGCCCCCCCCTTACTCAGCGATCTCGCCCTATTTCTTCCCCCCGTCCTCTCTCTTCTTTTTTATTTCGAGCGTGGCTAGGAAGAGCTTACTAGATAGCCCCATCGAGGAACGAGCCCCTGCCGACGACGTATTCCTATTGGTGGACTTTGAGAACCTCGTTCTAGCGGCCATAGGCGTTACGATGAACGGCTGCGGAAGCATCAAGCATTACGCCAACTCAAATAAGATGTTAACTCCTGCAGACAGCTCAGGGCCCGCAAGTATGGGTGAGAACGAGCTTGTGGGAGGTGCAGAAATTGAGCTGAAGAGGAGGAACAAAACTGAGTTTCCACGATCAGCAGTGATAGGCAAGACGACTGGGGCGGGGGGAGTACTGCCTCGATGCATTCAGCTTGTTGCTCTTCGATACCAGCACGAAGTTCAACTGGAGGCGTCTACATTCCAACAGTTGCTTCATTTGTTCTTGGACTACGTTGTACAGTGCCGGCAGGCGTATGACCAACAACGTCTGCAGTGTGGGCTGGTGCCGGGCAAGGAGCATCCTCCTGCACTTGATACACCCGAATTCTGCAACTTTGGAGAGCACCTGGGGCTGAAGGAACTTGAAGGCGGTGGAATTCTCATAGAATTCCTGTCATTGATTGCGATCCACGATGGCCGCGACCGTCTACGCATGCAGTGGTCAGATGCGGTAAGCTAGCAGTCCCCAACTTTAACTCTCTTCGACTTTCCAAACGCCATTTGGACTTGGGTAGAGTTTGTATTCCGGCGCGTTCGTACGCTTTCGCATTCGCCTGTGTTTCCTTTGCGNTTTGGACTTGGGTAGAGTTTGTATTCCGGCGCGTTCGTACGCTTTCGCATTCGCCTGTGTTTCCTTTGCGCCTTCTAGGACGAGCGGCGGCCTGGAGCTGTGTCTGTTTTTGTGGAATATTTCTCTAGCTTAGAAGGAATATGTGCAAATGCCAGTGTCGATGCACGGCCATCACTGGCTGCTTAATATATTCCGTTAGTATTCATTTACAATCTCGCTATTGGCTAGGGCATCAATAGATAATTTCCCCCAATCTGGCAGCGGCTTTTTGTTCATGGAAAGTGTCCGCCTGCATACGGCCAGGATTTTCCAACAAGCCCTTACGAGCCATCTTAGTACAATTTGAATATCAGCTGGTTTGTGCGACGCAACTCTTCTTAGCCCAAGCGCGTCATGAAACTCTGGACGCCATGCAAAGTTGACTTTTTGGGTTGGGAATGCACATAAGAAGCTCCCTTGTGCTGTTGTCTAAAGTGATTTTGCAAGGTTACTTACGCGCATTGACTTTTTCTGGACATCTTTCCCGCTGGTTTAGAAAATGATTCTGCTGAAACGAACACTGGATGTACATCCCGCAACCGGCTGCGGCGGAAAGCTGAAAGCTTTTCGTCTTTCGGCAGATAGAAGCCCTGTTGTTCACTTGTACGATGGTGCATTTTACATAGAGAAAATGGTGAATGCCTTTACATTTTTTGCCGTAGCAATTGTTTGCAAGGTGTCGGCTGTTGGTGCAGATAGCCCCAAAGTACAGGCGGGCATGGTGGTTGGGAAACTACGCGTGGCACCGGCGAGCGGAAGAAATGCGATGATTGGTATTGGGAACGATCCAGACCAGTTCCAAATCGGCATTGATGGATCAGGGGAGTTTATTATTGCAAGCCCGCGGAAAACGATATTGAGTGTCGACAACGAAGACACCATGCGTATCTACGCCAACCTGACAACTAGGTATGAAATGAGTGCGCACCATATATGACCACTTTATCATGTCACCACCCGTATTCAGCTCCTTGGACCTTCAAGGCCCGCTGTTAGTCCGCGGTGTTCCGCAATTCCGGACGACACACCGTGAGGACTTCTCCGAAGGGAAAGCTGAAGGATGGGACAACCCAGGTCCGTTAATCCGTTCGACAGAAAAAACGATCCAGAAAAACTATCGCCGAGCAGCTTCGCAGGATATCGTTTCATCCTGCGCAGGGATATCGATGCTGGGAGGCTATGGAAAGTTCGCTAAGGTATCCGGTTCAGAAGCAGAACAAAAAGGAACTCTCGCTAGAAAGAACTTCACAGGGAGAAATAAGCAAAAGGTTTGACCGCCTACCCCTCCATAAAGAGCTCCGAGTCAAGGCTGTCTTTCACTTTATTGATGCATGGGTACAACGCCTCCATTCAAAGTAGCCTTGGCCTTAGTATATCATGCTAATGCTGCAGATAGGAGAAACTGGTTTTATGCGACTCGACGTTGGTACGGTGAACACTTTGTGCCAAACGGAAATAGAACCGCATCTATACTCGACTTCGCCGCGTGTAGGCCCAGACGGGGGCCTTGTATACACCTGGACTGAACGGTATTTGAATCTTTCCCTGAAGTCTAGCCAATGATTGCTATCATTCGATGATGGCCCAGACATTCCCAGGATTTCGAGCAGAAAGCAGTAAACGCATGTGGAGGTAAACGCATCGCTGTACCGGTGCAAATGGGTACACCTCTAACTACTCGCACTCTCCAGGCCCTGTTGGCGAAGGTAAATTCTCTACACCGATAGAGGTCATCGTTCCTCACGAGCGCGAATCGGTCACTGTTGCGTTTGGGAGCACGGTGAGGGAATACAGCACAGTCCCNTCGTTCCTCACGAGCGCGAATCGGTCACTGTTGCGTTTGGGAGCACGGTGAGGGAATACAGCACAGTCCCACGCAAACAATTACGGAACCCGTTGGTATACAGATTGATACAGACGACCCGTATGATCAGAGTTGGGGAGTAAGTTGAGCAGGGCTGTGTGAAGAGCTGTCCAGTAACTCCCCTGATACGCTACTTAAAACAGGTATCTGCAGTTGAGATTGCTGTCCGCTAGGCTCTGACGCCTCTTGCGTCACGTTGATCGGACCACAAGCAGAGTTGCAAGTTGCTCAAGCAACTTGCTTGAGCACTTGGCTTTTGAGGAAAGCAAAACAACTCTCCTGTTGGGGTTCCCCTCTACTGCTTTGGCGGCAGATGGAAACAATCCCATGCTACTGCTGTAGCAATCCTACCACTACAGCTCACCCTCCTCATGAGAAACAGACTTATTTCGGTCTTGCTCCTCCTCAATCATCATGCCTTCTGTTGTGAGCACAAGCCCGGCAACTGAAGTTGAATGCTCGATTGCGGAAATGCACACTTTGGCTGGATCGATGACACCCTGGCTAATCATATCTCCAAACCTATTCGTTTTGGCATTCCAACCAAACCCAAATGGCTTCTTTGCATTNCCTGGCTAATCATATCTCCAAACCTATTCGTTTTGGCATTCCAACCAAACCCAAATGGCTTCTTTGCATTTAAAATTGCGTTGACTACGCGTTCACCATCCAATCCTGCACAGGAGGAATCGTATCGACACGACATTTATTAACTATCGGCCATACATTATACCTGTACATGCACATCTATGGATGATATATATATATATATATATATATATGCAAATGATAGCGAGGAAACCGCATTCAAGGACGAGCTAAGCAACCTCCAGTTAGAAGCACGCACCTGCATTCGATGCAATCTGTTTCGTAATGGAGGACATTGAATCCGCCACAATATTCGCTCCAGCTTTCTGCAGCTCAATCTCGCTCTCCATTTCCTCTGCGCATTCCACACACTATGCGGGTGCTTCGCTTTGCGGTGTGGCACGCACTGCAGAGATTCACAACTACCACGAAACTATCCTAATAACATCAACAACAGGAACAGCAGCAACAGCAATAACAACTGCTACTGCTACTTACCAACCACTTGGAACTCCTCTCCCGTTGACTCGTCCACTCCCTTCATCTCTTCACGGGCTGTCTGCTCCACCGTGTCCAGAACTTTCTTTCGGAACTGATCAGTACTTAGTGCCAGATAGGTAACGCCACCGCCTGGAACATACCCAGTTTCAATAGCTGCTCGTACTGCATTGATTGCATCTTCGTACCGCAGCTTCTTCTCCTTTTGCTCAGTCTCCGTAGATGCGCCAATCTGCAAATATCTCGCACCCGGTGGAAGCCAGATGCGCTACCAGCCAATATGCTCAACGAACATATGAACTAAAAAGACTTCACACAACAATTCCCTCCAGTCACGGCTGCTGAGGCATCCAACGATCTGCGCGATGCTTACCATGATCCTTGCAATGCCTCCTGACAGAGCAGCAATGCGCTCGCCTAACTTCTCCTTGTCGAACTTCGAAGTGGCCGTCTCCATTTCGCCCTGAAGTCTCTGCACTCTGAAACAAGAACTCAAAGCGCCCAAAAGTAACCACTGTGCATCGTCCGCGTAGCGGCGATCAGCGAATGCAGAAGCAGAAGCATTGCATGGTATAGATTATATGAATATATATCATATACATATATTTGCGCATTATATATATAAATATATTTCGTTCACCTCTCTTGGATCTGTTCCTGGAACTCAGGTCTTGTTAAGATGGAGGTCCTGTCTTTTCTCACTACAACTCCTTGAGCGCTGCCGATATGCTCAGCTGTCGCCTCTTCTAAAGGTAGACCCAAATCCTTAGATATTAGTTGGGCGTTTGTTGCCACTGCAATGTCGCGCAAGTAGTCCTTCCGGCGCTCGCCAAACGAAGGGGCCCGGATAGTCACCTGAAAGCACACATATGTTACGACTGTCATGTATGTTTACGCGCACTTTCGCACCTGCATATTCCCCTCTATAAACCTCATCCGGGTTGCTGAGCTGCATGGCGCGTTCCGTGAGTGTTTGTGTGTGTGCTGCCTCGGGTGAGCTGAGCTGAAGCCGAATCTTTTGCGCACCACTTTGAGGAGCCTCCTCATGCTGTTGATGATGCAGGTTTGGAGCATGTCTGTGGAGAAGTCCTCAGCAATGATGACCAAAGGCTCTTTGGTCCTCACGAAATGCTCAAGAATTGGAAGCATTGCTTGCGCACTCTCAATCTTGTAATCGCAGACCATGACGTGCGGGTTCTTCCACTCGATGAAGTCTGCTTCTTCGCCCAGCAAGAAGTAGGGGGAGCTGTAGCCTCTTTCAAACGTGTAGCCTTCGGTAAATTCTAGCTGCAACAACAGCGACAATGCCACACTGTCCGTGCAGTATATAGTGGGCGTGGACACTGCGGTCCACCTTCACCCGCACACACGTGCAGCACGACCAACATGGGCTTTTGCGAATCATAGTTGGCTTATTCTCCTACATTATCCTCTTGCGATGGATTGTTCTCCAGGACTATGGCTGCGTGGTTGCCGAGTTTGTCGAAAGCCTTGGCAATTACTTCGCCCATCGACGCATTCCCGCTCGTGGCGACAGTGGCGATGTTCAACAAGTCGCCGAAACCATTTACGGGTTTTGCGAGCTTCTTCACTTCGTCCATCATGATACGCGCAGCCTTCTGGATTCCGCGCTGCAACGGGATGGGGTTGTGTCCCTGGTTCACGTACTCAACTCCCTGCACAGGGAAAATACACAAGTGGTGACTGCAGCAAATGGAGGCCAGATTATACATCGACTGGTAATGCGCGCAGCACAACGAGGAGACAAAACACACCTTCTTTGCGATTTCAGCCGTAAGGATAGTTGTGGAGGACGTTCCGTCCCCGGCCCACTCATCTGACGTCGATGCCACTTCTTGCACGAGTTTCGCCCCAGCATTGTGCGCCCTATTCGGCAGTTCAATATTGCGTGCAATCGTAACCCCATCATTCACAATTAACGGAGGTCCGTAGTCCTTTTCCAAAAGAATATTGCGTCCACGAGGTCCAAGGGTGACCTAATTAACATACATGAAGGGCAATTTGCATGAAAATGGAAGGCCGTCGCTACACCCGAAAGCTCGGTGTGGACAGCACTGTGTGACATCCACTTTTAGCTTACACGAACAGCATTGGCAACTTGTTGAATCCCCTCC
>NW_013567421.1:731-1156 GCF_000499745.2 Eimeria mitis | reverse complement strand
ATAAAATAATAAACAGAGACAAAATAATATATAATACAGAGATAAATATACAGAGACAGAGACAGATATATTACACAGAGACAGGTGGTAGTGGGAGAGAGAGACAAATAAAAAAGAAATAATTAAAAAAGAGGTATATTATAAAGAGATAGATAAAGAGACAGATGGAGACAGAAGAGACAAATTAAAATAACAAGCTAAAGAGACAGATAAAGGGGACAGATAAAGGAGACAAATGAAGAAGAAATGTAGAGGAGACAGGCAAGGGAGACATATATAAAGGAGACAGATAAAGAAGAGAAACAAAGGAGACAGATAAAGAGGAGAGACAAACGAGACAGATAAAGAAGAGAGACAAAGGAAACAGATAAAGAAGAGGGACAAAGGAGACAGCTAAAGCAGACAGACAAAGGAGACAGCCAAAG
>NW_013567421.1:478-699 GCF_000499745.2 Eimeria mitis | reverse complement strand
AAAAAAAAAAAAAAAAAAAAAAAAAAAAAAAAAAAAAAAAAAAACAAACCTTCTCCTGGTGTCTCTCAGGCAGCTGCACGATGATCTCATCATGCACACACATCACCAGCTGTCCCTCCACCTCCTCCAACCGCGGCAGCAGCAAAGCTAAACTTTCTTTTGTTATGTCTGCTGATGTACCCTGAGAACACAAACATTATATATATATATATATTTATTTA
>NW_013567420.1:908-1156 GCF_000499745.2 Eimeria mitis | reverse complement strand
CAGCAGCAGCAGCAGCAGCAGAGGAAGCAACAACAGAAGCAACCCTAGCAGAGCCGGAGAGCCCCCCTGACACCCCAAGCTCTAATGCAGCAGCAGAAACAGCAGCAGCAGCAACAGCAACAGCAGCAGCAGCAGCAACAGCACCAGCAGCAGCAGCAGCAGCAGCAACAGCAGCAGAAGAGGAAGCAACTGCTGCAGCAGCAGAAGGAAGCAGCCTCCCGCTCCGCCGCGAGCGTGGCAACGACACT
>NW_013567420.1:0-753 GCF_000499745.2 Eimeria mitis | reverse complement strand
CCCGCTGCTGTGCTGTTGCTTACTGCAGCAACGCATGCAGAGACAGAGACAAACAAATGCATGCGCTACTCTGTACACCCAACTGCCTCTCCGTGCTGCAGTAGCTGCAGCAGCAGCAGCAGCAGCAGCAGCAGCTGCAGCTGCAGCAGCAGCAGCAGCAGCAACTGTCTCTCCGTGCTGCAGCAGGAGCAGCAGCAGCAGCAGCAACAACAGCTACAGACAAACAAATGCATGTGCTCCTATGTACACCCAACTGTCTCTCAGTGCTGCACTAGCTGCAGCAGCAGCAGCAGTTGCTGCTGCAGCAGCAGCTGCTGCAGCAGCAGCTGCTGCAGCAGCAGCAGCAGCAGCAGCAGCAGCAGCAGCAGCAGCAGCAGAATTCCACTGCACACCCAACTGTCTCTCAGTGATGCACTAGCTGCAGCACCAGCAGCAGCAGCAACAGCAGCTGCAGTAGCAGCAGCAGCAGCAGCAGCAGCTGTCTTTGCAACAGCTAAAAGAAGACCAGCTGCTGCAGCAGCAGCACCTTGAACAGGATCAGCAGCAGCAGCAGCAGCAGCAGCAGCAGCAGCAGCAGCAACAGCGCTACCAGCTGCTGCAGCTGTGATTACAGCAGCAGCTATGCACACCCAACTAGCTGCTGCAGCTGCAGCAGCACCGCATGCAGCAGCACGAACCGGAGCAGCAGCAGCAGCAGCAGCAGCAGCAGCAACACCAGTTGCCGCAGCACCAGGCGCATCAGCAGCAGCAGCA
>NW_013567419.1:0-452 GCF_000499745.2 Eimeria mitis | reverse complement strand
AAGTTATAAGAGTAAGAATATATATATATATATTTATATATATTTATTTTTATTTATTTTTATTTATTTTATTTTGTTTTATTTAGTTGGTTTTATTTATTTTTATTTATTTTGTTTTATTTGTATTTATTTTTATTTATTTTGTTTTCTTCAATTTCTATTACTATTGGGTCACTACACAGGACGATGAAGTTATAAGAGTAAGAATATTTATATTTATTTTTATTTATTTTGTTTTTATTTTTGTTTTTATTTATTTTTATTTATTTTTATTTAGTTTTATTTTGTTTTATTTAGTTAGTTTTGTTTGTTTTGTTTTGTTTATTTTTATTATTAAATTTATTCAATTTCTATTACTATTGGGTCACTACGCAGGACGGTGAAGTTATAAGAGTAAGAATATATATATATATATTTATATATATTTATTTTTATTTATTTTTATTTATTTT
>NW_013567418.1:0-821 GCF_000499745.2 Eimeria mitis | reverse complement strand
CAGCCACGCGCGAGGTCTTCCTCGATCTATACTTAACTGTACGTTCTTGCTGCTGCTGCAGCAGCTGCAGCAGCAGCAGCAGCAGCAGCAGCAGCAGCAGCAGCAGTAGCAGCAGAAATAGCAGCTAGGGGCCCACCCGTAGTAATCGTTGCGATGGTGCTGTGACTTCTGTGCATGTCATGCTGCTGCTGCTACTGCTGCTTTTGCTGCTCCTGCTGCTGCTGTTGCTGCTGCTGCTGCTGCTGCTGCTGCTGCTGCTGCTGCTGCAGGACCCCCACACAGGCAAAGCAGCTCCGGGGCTGTCTGGTTGCTTCGCCTTCATCACGCGGTTCAGAGGCCTCAAGCTGGTGGCTGCAGCAAACCCAAAAGAAACATTAAAAATAGAAAGCGCATAATGCATGCATGCATGCATGCATGCATGCATGCATGCATGCATGCATGCAGCTGCTGCTGCATGCATGCATGCGCGCAGCAGCAGCAGCTGCAGAGAGGGCACTGGTGGAGCGGTCCCTTGGCTCGCGGCAGCTGCACCAAAGGCTCCGTGATGCATGCATGCATGCATGTATACACCTGCATGCATGCATGTATACACCTGCATGCATGCATGCATGCATGCATACATGTATACACCTGCATGCATGCATGCATGCATGCATGCATCAGAAAGGAAGTGTAGAAAGCCCCATTGTCTTTATAAAAAAGAAGAAGATGAAACGGAGATTATTTTGTGGTTTTTTTTTTACGTTTATTAGAATAAATACATATTACTAATTATATTCATTTATATATATATATAATATATATATATATGTATATATATA
>NW_013567417.1:303-1158 GCF_000499745.2 Eimeria mitis | reverse complement strand
GCAGCAGCAGAAAGAAATCCCCATTGAGCTCCTCCAGCTGTACATACACCCCAGGCAGCTGTGCTGCTGCCTCAGCTAACCCTGCAGGCACGCTGCAGCACAATATACCTGCAGCAGCAGCAGCAGCAGCAGCAGCAGCAGTGGCAGCAGCAGCAGCGGCAGCAGCAGCAGCAGCAGCAGCAGCAAACATGCAGCAAGAAAGAAGGAAAATAATAATGAATGCTTCTCATAGTTGCTGCAGCTGTTTAACGTTAGTGCTGCTGCTGCTGCTGCTGCTGCTGTTGCTGCTGCTGTTCTCTCTCGCGGCACAAACTGCTGCAGCAGCAGCTGGGTACTGCAGCAGCGGCAGAAGCATCATCCGCAGCAGCAGCAGCAGCAGCAGCAGCAGCAGCAGCATTGTCTTCTGTATATTTGGGGTGTATAGGCAGCTCACCTCTCTTTTTAAATATCTCCGTAGGTGTCGGGGGCTTCACTTTATTATCTGCTGCTGCTGCTGCTGCTGCTGCTGCTGCTGCTCGCTTGCGCTGCTGCTGCGCCTCATAGAGATCCCTTGCTTCTTGCTGCAGCGCCTTCAGCTCCTTCTCAGCAGCTGCATCAACTCCTGCTGCTGCTGCTGCTGCTGCTGCTGCTGCTGCTGGTGCTGCTGCTGGTGCTGCTGCTGGTGCTGCTGCTGCAGGTGTTTCTGCTGCTGCTGTTTCTGCTGCTGCTGCTGGTGCTGCTTCTGCTGCGGCATCTGATGCTGCTGCTGCTGCTGCTGGGGCTGCTGTTGGGGCTGTTGCTTCCCCTTCTTTTGCCTTTGCTGCTGCTGCTGCTTCTGCTGCTGCTGCTGCTGCTGCTGCTGCTGCTGCTTGGAGG
>NW_013567417.1:0-187 GCF_000499745.2 Eimeria mitis | reverse complement strand
TTTAGGGTTTAGGGTTTAGGGTTTTGGTGTAATAGGAGGGCCCGTCTTAGCAGCAGCAGTTTCTCTGTCTATTAATACCGAAGATGTTTAGGGTTTAGGGTTTTGCTTTTAATATCGAGGGTTTAGGGTTTAGGGTTTAGGGTTTACGCTTTGAGGTTTTTAGGGTTTAGTTTAATAGCCTTTCTTG
>NW_013567416.1:448-1159 GCF_000499745.2 Eimeria mitis | reverse complement strand
CAGCAGCAACAGCCTAAGAGCTGTTGCTGCACAGCAGCAGCAACAGCCTAAGAGCTGTTGCTGCAGCAGCAACATTGCTGCAGCAGCAACAGCCTAAGAGCTGTTGCTGCAGCACCTACAGCCTAAGAGCTGTTGGTGCTTCATCGTCTTCATACAGGAGGAGCAGCAGCAACAGCCTAAGAGCTGTTGCAGCAGCAGCAACAGCCTAAGAGCTGTTGTTGCTTCATCGACGCCATACTGCAGCAGCAGCAGCGCTGCAGCAGCAGCAGCAACAGCCTCAGAGCTGTTGCTGCTCATCATCGTCTTCGTGCTGCCGGGTTAGCAGCAGCAGCAGCCTATGCACTGCTGCTATACCATATCATCATGCAGCAGGGGAGCAGCAGCAGCAGCAGCCTATGTGCTGCTGCTTGCTCAGCAGCAGCAGCCTATGTGCTGCTGCTTGCTCACCCCCATCATCATTCAGCAGCAGCAGCAGCAACAGCCTAAGAGCTGTTGCAGCAGCAACAGCCTCAGAGCTGTTGCTGCTTTATCTTATCGTCTTGATGCTGCAGAAGGAGCAGCAGCAGCNGAGCTGCAGCAGCTTCATTCTCTTTATGCTGCAACAACAGCCAGAGAGCTGTTGTTTCTCTATCACCGTCCTGCTGCAGGAGCAGCAGCAGTTGCTGCTCCATCGTCTTCATACAGCAGCAGCAGCAGCAGCAGCAGCAGCAA
>NW_013567416.1:0-181 GCF_000499745.2 Eimeria mitis | reverse complement strand
AGCAGCCAGCAGCAACAGCCTCAGAGCTGTTGCTGCAGCGGCCAGCAGCAACAGCCTCAGAGCTGTTGCTTCACAGCGGCCAGCAGCAACAGCCTCAGAGCTGTTGCTTCACAGCAGCCAGCAGCAACAGCCTCAGAGCTGTTGCTGCAGCGGCCAGCAGCAACAGCCTCAGAGCTGTTGC
>NW_013567415.1:853-1159 GCF_000499745.2 Eimeria mitis | reverse complement strand
TTTTGTTTTTTTTTGTTTTTGTTTTTTTTTGTTTTGTTTTTTTTTTGTTTTTTTTGATATTTTTGGCGTTATGAGATGCCCCCAGGAACACTGTTAGTATTTATTTTGTCTCCTTTTATTTTTATTTTTATTTTTCTGTTTATTATTCTTTCTTTTTCTTTTTCTTTCTATTATTATTGTTGTTGTTTTTGTTGTTGTTGTTTTGTTTTTTGTTTTTTTTGTTTTTGTTTTTGTTTTTTTTGTTTTTTATTTTTGGCGTTATACGGTGCCCCCAGGAGCATTGTCAGTATTCTACTGTCTCCTTTT
>NW_013567414.1:11577-13506 GCF_000499745.2 Eimeria mitis | reverse complement strand
TTTATATTATTTCTTAGTTCAACTGCTCAGTCTATACCGATGCCAGGAGGCCCCCGGCGGGGCCCCAGAGTTGGCTGGAGCGAAACGGCGACCCCTTTAGAAGAGCTTCCATTACACTTTATGTTTTAATGGTTAAGTTATTGCAAGAAACAACTTCTCTTCAGAAACACCTACCACTCAAGGGGGCCCCCTTGCTGCAGCAGATACAGTACTGGTGCAGCAGCTGGCAGCCAGCGCCAGGCGACGCTCCAGCGGCTCTGCCTTTAGAGACATATGAGTACGAAGCAGCAGCAGAACGCCTGCATGCAGTTTGCATGAATACGGGTGGTAGTGAGCTGCTGAAGCCGTCGCGTGTGTACCCATTGCAGCCGCACCGACAGTAATAGCTGCTGCTGCTGTTGCTGCTGTTGCTGCTGCGCTGCTTCTCCTGCAAAACGCTGGAGCAGCGACAAAGTTGCTGCAGATGAGTACGGGGGGCCCCAATACCCTCTCATTTGCACTGCAGCAACGNGAGCAGCGACAAAGTTGCTGCAGATGAGTACGGGGGGCCCCAATACCCTCTCATTTGCACTGCAGCAACGACAGCGGGAATGCCCTGCTGCAGCAGCGGAAGGCTATCGAGCAGCAGCAGAAGAGTAGCAGCGCACTAGCAGCAGCAGCTGCAGGTGCATGGAGCCAGGCCTACAGAAGCCGTTTCCGGGGGCCATCAGTGAATACACACTGCAGCAGCTGAGGGTTGCTCTGCAACAGCACCACTGGTTCTATACAGCAGAAACGGAGGCAGTAGCAACGACAGAGCAGAAGGGCTCCCGAGGCACAGCAGGCCTGGTGAGCGCTTCTTCTGCTGCAGCAACTGAGTGAGCTGGCTGCTGTTGTCACTGGTGCTGCCACAAGTACGTCTAACAGCAGCAGCAGTAGCAACAGCAGCAGCCACTGATGCTGCTGCTGCTACAGCAACCGTTGCTGTTACCTGGCCCTAGAGGGGCCCTGGGCTCTGTTGAGGGATTGAGGCCCTGGCAATGCTGCAGGGCGCGGGGCCTCTGGCGCAGCCACCCTTTTCGGTCCCAGTGGATGCTTGCAGCCTAGAGCAGCAGCAGCAGCAACAACAACAACAACAACAGCAGCAGCAGCAGCAGCAGCAGCAGCAGCTGGATTGTACATCTGAACAGCACCAGCCAGTGCGGCAAGAATACAACAAGAGGCCACCAGAGTTTTCGCCTCGGGAGGGGACGGGCCTCTGCGACAGCAGCTTTCCTAAATACGACAGAAACTCGCACAGCAGCAGCAGCAGCAGCAGCAGCAGCAGCAGCAGCAGCAGCAGCAGCAGCAGCCAGTGCACCGCTGGGGAGGCACGAAGTCAGGCATATGAACAGGGCGAGATAATTTCGGTAGACAGGGGTACAGACCAGCAGCCCGCGACGCAGCCGCAGCAGCCGCCTCAGCAGCAAGAACTGCAGCAACAACTGCAGCAGAAGCTGCAGCAGACGGTGGAGCAGCAGGAGGAGACAGTCTCTACTTTCGTGCCCTGGCCGGGGCGGCCTAACAACTACCGACGTCCAGTAGCAACAGCAGCAACAAGAGCAGCAGCGGAAGCAGCGGGAGCAGCAGCAGCAGCATCCTCTTCATCAGCAGCAGGCGCGCGTGCGGGTACTTTGCAGCGGGAGTTTGAGCTGCTGCAGCAGGGCTTAGCAGCAGCAGCGGCGAGCAGCAGCAGCAGCAGCAGCAGCAGACGCAACAGAAACTCATCTTCTGTAGGCCGTGCAGTGCGTCGCCAGGCATCCAAGCTCAAGCGGCTCACTGCTAGCTTCCTCTCTCGTTCTCTCTCTAGCTCATCTGGGGGTACCCCAATGGCGGCGGGGCCCCTGCAGAGGGGCCCCCCGCGGGGGGGCCCCCCGACCCTGGACAGCCGCGTGTTTGTGGGTGAAGACG
>NW_013567414.1:11202-11477 GCF_000499745.2 Eimeria mitis | reverse complement strand
AGACGGTGGAGCAGCAGGAGGAGACAGTCTCTACTTTCGTGCCCTGGCCGGGGCGGCCTAACAACTACCGGCGTCCAGTAGCAACAGCAGCAACAAGAGCAGCAGCGGAAGCAGCGGGAGCAGCAGCAGCAGTAGCATCCTCTTCATCAGCAGCAGGCGCGCGTGCGGGTACTTTGCAGCGGGAGTTTGAGCTGCTGCAGCAGGGCTTAGCAGCAGCGGCGGCGAGCAGCAGCAGCAGCAGCAGCAGCAGACGCAACAGAAACTCATCCTCTGTT
>NW_013567414.1:10522-11153 GCF_000499745.2 Eimeria mitis | reverse complement strand
CGCTGCTAGCGGAGCTGCCGCTGGAGGCTGAGGAGAACCCGCTGGAGCCTCTGTTGACTTGGTGAGTATAAAACACAGCTGCATGCATGCATGCTGCGGCAGCAAGTGCAGAGGGTTTGGGGCTTAGACGCTCGAGGCGACGTGCAGGACAGCAGTGCAGCAGCAGCAGACAGCAGCAGCAGCGGAGGATGCTGCTGCTGCTGCTGCGTCTTGCTGCTGTGGCTGCTGCTGCGGCTACGCACCAGGCAGCTGTCTCTCCTGTCTCCTTGGCTGCGTGTACACCTGGGTTTAGTGTTGTAAGAAGCACCAGTCTGCTGTTGACCGTGTTGTGGGGCTGTGCCTGCATGCGCTCGGGTGTATGCGCAGGTCCTGCACGCGGTACGGAATAGATAGGAGACGCAGCGGAGAGCTCGGCGTGCTGACGCTGCTGAATCACTCAACTCCCCTCAAGCTGGTTGTCCCCTTGGAGACAGACAGCAGCAGCAGCGCAGCAGCTGCTGCTGTTCCTGACACCGCTGCAGCTGCAGCTGCAGCGACGCCGGCAGAAGCCGCTGCAGCAGCCGCTGCTGCTGCTGCTGCTGCAGCAGCTGCTGCTGCTGCTGCTGCAGGCTCTGTCCCAGGCCCGTGCCCT
>NW_013567414.1:10223-10422 GCF_000499745.2 Eimeria mitis | reverse complement strand
GTTGCTGCTGCTGGTGGCTGCTGCTGCTGCGTTCTGCTGCTGTTACCTGCACCCTTGTTTTGTGTGGCTGCTGCTGCAGCGTCAGCCCGTTTCTCTCGTGCTGCTGCAGCAGTAACATGCTGTCCTTGCAGCTGCCGCTCGCTCCAGCTGTTGTTGCTGCTGCAGCACACAGCCGCTGCTGTCGCTGATTTGTCGCTTT
>NW_013567414.1:9928-10123 GCF_000499745.2 Eimeria mitis | reverse complement strand
CAGCTGCAGCTGCAGCGACGCCGGCAGAAGCCGCTGCAGCAGCCGCTGCTGCTGCTGCTGCTGCAGCAGCAGCTGCTGCTGCTGCTGCAGGCTCTGTCCCAGGCCCGTGCCCCTACATACCATCCTTCGAAGATATCATCCAGCGGCTCGGCCCCTTGATACCCAAGTAGAGGCATTTGCACCACCTGCTGCTGT
>NW_013567414.1:8872-9828 GCF_000499745.2 Eimeria mitis | reverse complement strand
AGCGGCTCGGCCCCTTGATACCCAAGTAGAGGCATTTGCACCACCTGCTGCTGTTGCTGCTGCTGCTGCTGCTTGTTGCTGCTGTTGCTGTTGCTGTTGCTGTTTCTTGCTGCTGCCGTTGCTGCTGCTGGTGGCTGCTGCTGCTGCGTTCTGCTGCTGTTACCTGCACCCTTGTTTTGTGTGGCTGTTGCTGCAGCGGCAGCCCGTTTCTCTCGTGCTGCTGTAGCAGTAACATGCTGTCCTTGCTGCTGCCGCTCGCTCCAGCTGTTGTTGCTGCTGCAGCACACAGCCGTTGCTGTCGGTGATTTGTCGCTTCGTAGCGTCTGTTGCTGCTGTTGCTGCTGCTGCTCTTGCAGGCCATCCAGCATCGATCCTGGAGCGAGCCCGCGAGACACAGCAGCAGCAGCTGCTGACGATAGCGGCCTCGTAGCACCTCAGGCTGCAGAAGCAGCAACAGCAGCAGAAACAGCAGCAGCAACATCTCCAACTGATGAGGGGTATGCAGCCGCTAAACATGATACAGAAGCCGCTGCAGCTGCAGCAGACGACGGAGCCAGTGCTGCAGCAGACACACCTCGTGAACGTGATGAGGGCTCTGGTGCAAGCGGCTCAGCAGCAGCAGCAGAAGCAGCAGCAGCAGCAGAAGCAGAAGCAGCAGCAGCAGAAGCAGAGGAAGCAAAGCGGGAAGACCTGGCAGCAGCAGCAGAAGCAGTGTACACGGAAGCAGCAGAAGAAAAAGCATATTCCGTAGAGGCTGCAGCAGAAGAAGCAGCAGCACTAGCAGCAGCTGAGGCACCAGCAGCGGCCCCTTACGCGACAGATGCAGCAGCAGAAGCAGCAGCAGCAGCTTTCGGTTTGGCAGCAGAGCTGTCTGAATCAACAGCAGCAGAAGCAGCAGATGTAGAAGCAGCAGCTGAGCTGACAAGCACAGGCGCTGATGCAGCAGCAGCGGCAGC
>NW_013567414.1:8171-8772 GCF_000499745.2 Eimeria mitis | reverse complement strand
GGCTGCAGAAGCAGCAACAGCAGCAGAAACAGCAGCAGCAACATCTCCAACTGATGAGGGGTATGCAGCCACTAAACATGATACAGAGGCTGCTGCAGCTGCAGCAGACGACGGAGCCAGTGCTGCAGCAGACACACCTTGTGAACGTGATGAGGGCTCTGGTGCAAGCGGCTCAGCAGCAGCAGCAGCAGCAGCAGAAGCAGAAGCAGCAGCAGCAGAAGCAGCAGCAGCAGAAGCAGAGGAAGCAAAGCGGGAAGACCTGGCAGCAGCAGCAGAAGCAGCGTACACGGAAGCAGCAGAAGAAAAAGCATATTCCGTAGAGGCTGCAGCAGAAGATGCAGCAGCACTAGCAGCAGCTGAGGCACCAGCAGCGGCCCCTTACGCGACAGATGCAGCAGCAGAAGCAGCAGCAGCAGCTTTCGGTTTGGCAGCAGAGCCGTCTGAATCAACAGCAGCAGAAGCAGCAGATGTAGAAGCAGCAGCTGAGCTGACAAGCGCAGGTGCTGATGCAGCAGCAGCGGCAGTAGCAGCACGAGCAGAGGAAACAGCAGCAGCAGAGACAGCGTACGGTGAAGGTTCTGACACCGAGGATACTGGTGTG
>NW_013567414.1:7021-8071 GCF_000499745.2 Eimeria mitis | reverse complement strand
CACGAGCAGAGGAAACAGCAGCAGCAGAGACAGCGTACGGTGAAGGTTCTGACACCGAGGATACTGGTGTTGGAGACGCATTGTCAGCAGCAGCAGCAGCAACAGCAGCAGCAGCAGCAGCAGCAGAAGCAGAAGCAGCAGCAGCAGCAGCAGAAACAGCGCGAGAAGAACTGGAGACGCCTGCTGCTGAGGAGTTTTTGCCAGATGAGGTGACTGAAGCAACACACGAAGCGGAAGTGGAGGCAGCAGCAGCAGAAGCAGCAGCAGCAGAAGCAGCAACAGCAGCAGAAGCAGCTGCAGCAGAAGCAGCAGAAGCAGAAGCAGCAGCAGCAGAAGCACCAGCAGCAGCAGAAGCAGCGGAAGCAGAATCAGTGGAAATAGCACCTGAGGAGCAGTTTCCGGCTGCAGTTGGGGGGGAGGAGATGGCAGCAGCACTGGGGACCGGGCGAGACTCTACAGCAGCAGCAGCAGCTGCTGCTGCTGCATCAGAAGCAGCAGCAGCAGATGCAGCAGCTAGAGCAGCAACAGGCGTGTGCATCACGACGGACGATGACTCTGGAGCTGACGACCTCAGCAGCAGCCGACTGACAACAAGCTCGTACGTTCTGCTGCTGCTGCTGCAGCTTCTGCTGCAGCTTCTGCTGCAGCAGCACTTGCTGCACGTCTTCTGCTGCAGCAACTTGTGCTGCAGCTGCCATTGCTGCTGGCTGTGCTGCTGCTGGAGTTCTGACAGCTGTGTCGTGTTTTTTTTCTGTGTCTTGGGTGCGTGGGGTGGAGTGTTTCTGCTGCAGTAGCTGCTGCAGCAGTTGCTGCTGCTGCTGCTGCACCTTGTTGCATTCGTGTGCTGCTGCTGCTGCTGCTGCTGCTGCTGCAGGCAGCAGCTGACGAGTCGAGGAGCTGAAGAAGACGCAGAGACACTGGAGGCCCGGCACCTCCGCCTGGGCCTCTCTGCTTTCCCCGAGTGGCTGATGCAGGTCGATGCTGACGCAGACGAGCAGCGCCCCAACCCCTACAAAGCCGTTCGACTCAGAAAGTAATTTACACCTGTTG
>NW_013567414.1:6299-6921 GCF_000499745.2 Eimeria mitis | reverse complement strand
CAGCAACAGCAGCAGAAGCAGCTGCAGCAGAAGCAGCAGAAGCAGAAGCAGCAGCAGCAGAAGCACCAGCGGAACCAGCAGCAGCGGAATCAGAATCAGTGGAGATAGCACCTGAGGAACAGTTTCCGGCTGCAGTTGGGGGGGAGGAGGTGGCAGCAGCACTAGGGACCCGGCGAGACTCTACAGCAGCAGCAGCTGCTGCTGCTGCTGCATCAGAAGCAGCAGCAGCAGATGCAGCAGCTAGAGCAGCAACAGGCGTGTGCATCACGACGGACGATGACTCTGGAGCTGACGACCTCAGCAGCAGCCGACTGACAACAAGCTCGTACGTTCTGCTGCTGCTGCTGCAGCTTCTGCTGCAGCTTCTGCTGCAGCAGCACTTGCTGCACGTCTTCTGCTGCAGCAACTTGTGCTGCAGCTGCCATTGCTGCTGGCTGTGCTGCTGCTGGAGCTCTGACAGCTGTGTCGTGGCTTTTTTTTCTGTGTCTTGGGTGCGTGGTTTGGAGTGTTTCTGGTGCAGTAGCTGCTGCAGCAGTTGCTGCTGCTGCTGCTGCTTCTTGTTGCATTCGTGTGTTGCTGCTGCTGCTGCTGCTGCTGCTGCTGCTGCTGCTGCAGGCAGCAC
>NW_013567414.1:5692-6192 GCF_000499745.2 Eimeria mitis | reverse complement strand
GATGCTGACGCAGACGAGCAGCGCCCCAACCCCTACAAAGCCGTTCGACTCAGAAAGTAATTTACACCTGCTGCTGCTCCTGCTGCTGCTGCTGCTGCTGCTGCTGCTGGATCCTCTGCTGCTGCTCCTGGAGCTGCGTGTGTCGTCGCTGCTGCTCGTGCTGCTGGTGCTGCTCACGCTGGATTCAGTGGTGCTGCTGCCTCTGCTGCTGCTGTTCGTGCTGCTGCGCTTGTTCTTGCTGCTGCTGGTGGTAGTGCAAAGCGATTTCGTCGCGTTTCTGGCAGTGATCGTACTCATGCAGCAGCAGCAGCAGCCGCAGCATCAGCAGCAGCAGCAGCCGCAGCAGCAGCAGCAGCGGCAGTATCGCTGGCTGCTGCATTTGTTGGTTTGCGTTGTGCGCGTCCATTTGGTCGCTGACGCTCCCCGTGGCGGTTGCATTCTGCGGTGTCTGGACAGCGACATTCCTTTGCTTTTCCTGCTGCTGCTACTGCTGCTACTGT
>NW_013567414.1:1695-5345 GCF_000499745.2 Eimeria mitis | reverse complement strand
TGCAGCAGCAGCAGCAACACCCTTCAGCACCCGGCGGAGGCAGATGACCTGGGTAGGGACCCCTCATATATTTGCTGCTGCATTTGCTTCTGCAGCTGCTGCAGCGAGCGCACCAGTAGCAGCAGCAGCAGCAGCAGCAGCTGCTGCTGCTGCTGCTGCTTCAGCAGAAAGTAGCAGACACGGCTGCTGCATATCGACGCAGCAAAGAGCTGCAGCAGCTGTTGCACCTGGAGTTAGGATGCATGCGCATGCATGCGTCTCCGTAGCAGCAACACGGGCTCAGCTTGAGACTGTTTGTGTGTCTCTTCTCTTTGACATATCTGTGTGAACGTTACTGTGCTGCTGCTGCTGCTGCTGCTGCTGCTGCTGCTGCTGCAGGCACTGAGGGGCTCACAGCGTCTGAGGCCAAAGGGCACTCGGTCGCGGCGCTGCGGGCGCTGTTCGAGCGAAGCCGCGCCGCCTGGTTCGAAGGAGAGGTGAGAAGTGAAACAGAAACAAGCTAGCAGCTGCAGCAGCAGCAGCAGCAGCTGCTGCTGCTGCTGACACAAGGCAGCAGCAGGAGTTGCTGCTGCTGCTGCTGCTGCTGCTGCTGCTGCTGCCTTGTGTCTGCGGAGACACCACCTCTGGTGCTGTCTCCGCAGCGGGGACAGAACCGCATGCACCACTAGCAAGCCCCAAGCCCCTGGCCGGGCTGCTGCTGCTGGTGGTTGCGAGAAGAAGGGATGCATGCGTGCGCATGCATGCGCCTATCCACTCATCTTTGTCAGCAGAGCAAGCCCCGCTGTCTCCTCATCTTCTGTGTCTGCTGCGCGCAGCTTCAGCGCTTCTCGGAGCTCAACGACTCGGGGGACCCCACAAAGGCNTCTTCTGTGTCTGCTGCGCGCAGCTTCAGCGCTTCTCGGAGCTCAACGACTCGGGGGACCCCACAAAGGCCAGCAAGAGCCGCTAGCTGGGGATCCGATCCCAGCCAACAACAACACAGACAACAACAGCCCCAGCTAGCTGTCCTGCTAGCTATGCCCCTCTGGAGCCTCTGCTGAGCAGAGCTAACCAGGCGGGTGGCTAGCTGGTGGGGTGGCTAGTCAATCGGGGGGCTATCAACTCCGGTGGCTAGCTAGGGGGCAGCTAGCTAATCGCATGGCTAGCTAGCTAGCTGGGTAGCTAGCTAGTCCCGTAGCTAACTGGCATCGTTGCTGCTCAGGAGCTTGCGTGCATCTCCTTAGAGGCGTCGCAGCGAACCTTTGTATACGCATGCATGCACCTAGAGAGCCGCATGCATATGCTAGTGCATGCGTTTGCGTTCTTTCTGTCTAGAGGGGAGGGAGACAACGCCACCCTCAACACTAACAACTGATGCAGTCCCCTACGTCGACTCAGTTTGGGGCTGCCAGCTCTGCTCTTGAGCTGCATGCGCCCACGCGGATTAAAAATGCATCTGCATGCGGAAGGCCGCCTAGCTAGCTGGCTAGCTAGCTNTGCATGCGCCCACGCGGATTAAAAATGCATCTGCATGCGGAAGGCCGCCTAGCTAGCTGGCTAGCTAGCTAGCTGGCTAGCTAGCTAGCTGGCTAGCTAGCTAGCTAGCTGACTAGGCGCGATCCGTTAGCTAGGCGGGACTAGCTAGCTAGGCAGTTCGCTAGCTAGGCAGATAGCGAAGCTGTCGGCTAGCTAGCTAGGCCTCTAGCTAGCTAGACACCTAGCTAGCCAAGCTTATAGCTAGCTAGACATATAGCTAGCCAGGCTTATAGCTAGCTAGACATCTAGCTAGCCAGGTCTCTAGCTAGCTAGACATATAGCTAGCCAGGCCTCTAGCTAGCCAGGCCTCTAGCTAGCCAGGCCTCTAGCTAGCTAGACATCTAGCTAGCCAGGCCTCTAGCTAGCTAGACATCCAGCTAGCCAGGCTTATAGCTAGCTAGACATCTAGCTAACCAGGCTTATAGCTAGCTAGATATCTAGCTAGCCAAGCCTCTAGCTAGCTATCCGGATTATATAACTTGGCTACAAACTAAACAGAGTCGCCCCAGATGAAGCTGCGGCGGCTCCAGCCACGGAAGCCCCTCGATGAGGGACCGTAAGGGGTGGTGTCTCTCCCCGCATATCTTTTTTTGTGTTTCTTCTTGTGCTGCTGCTGTTGCTGCGACAGCAGCAACAGCAGCAGCAAAAGAAGAAACACTGACACGAGAGGAGACACTGACACGAGAAGAGAGGAGACACTGACACGAGAAGAGAGGAGACACTGACACGAGAGGAGACAACTGACACGAGCAGCAAAGGAGACACAAAAGGAGACACAAAAGGAGACAGAGACAAAACCATTCTATCTAGAACGGCCCCGCCCCCAACAGCGCCATAAGAGAAGAGTCAAGCGGCTCCGAGGCCTCCCCCCCCGCAGCTGAGGAGACAGTCCCCCCGGGCTCTGTCCCCTCTGGCCCCCCCAAGGTGTCTCCTCCTGTCTCCTCTCCCAGCAGCGCCAACAGACCGCCGCTGCTGCTGGACGGCGTAGCAGGAGCTGCAACAAAACAACGCATGCATGCATAACAAGAACATATGAGGAGACAAGTGAAACACCTCTCTAAGAGTTCCTCCTGCTGCTGCTGCTGCTGCTGCTGCTGCAGCTGCTGGCAGCAGCAGCAAGCGCGCTGCCAGCTGTCTAGACACCCCAATACCACCACCAACCCCTATAAAAAGGTGAACAGAGCAGCAGCATGCCCGAGCTCGCATGCATGCAGAGACACATACATGCATACAACAGCAACACAGACAGAGAGACAAATAGATAGTCTCCTCACCTGCAGCAGCAGCAACTCTATTTCCTAATGCCCTCGGGGGCGGCTCCTCGTCTGAGTCGTTGAAGGGCTGACAGTGCAGCTCCCGCCGGATGGACCCGTGAAGCTGTACATACACCCCAACCCCACACACCCGAGCAGCAGCTACACGTACAGCCCGCTACTTTGCTGCTGCTGCTGCGCTGCTGCAGCAGCAGCTGCTGCAGCAGCAGCAGCAGCAGCGGGTGTATCACCAGGAGCTGCTGCTGCAGCACCTGGTGATACACCCGCTACTGGTGCTGCTGCAGCACCTGGACCTGCTGCAACTTCTAGTGATAAAACAGCTGCTGCTGCAGCACCAGCTGCTGGTGCTGCAGCAGCTGCTCGTGCTGCAGCAGCCGCTTGTGCTGCAGCAGCTGCTCGTGCTGCAGCAGCTGCTGGTGGTGCAGCACCTGGCGGTGCTACTCAAGCACGCAGAATTGGTAGGCTTGAGGTGTCTGCACATGCATGCATGCATGCATGTTCATACACCTCAAGGCTACCAATTGATGCATGCATGCATGCACGTACACATGCATGCATGCATGGATGCATGCATGCATGCGCATGGATCTGTCTGTACCTGTTCGTATGTCTGCAGGGAGAGAGAACGTTTGGTTGCGAGTGCGGCCTCTACCCTCGCCGCGTTTTTTTTTTCTTCTATTTTTAGTTTTCTTTTTAGTTGGCCGTCTGTTACTCCCGGCATCATTGTCTTTATCAGCAGCAAGTCCGTGCCGCAGCAAGACAAGCAATCATAAAACCTAATACACACACAAAACAACATATCTATCGAGCATAATTCCTTCTGTTGTTGCTGCTGCTGCTGCTCTTGCTGCTGTTGCTGTC
>NW_013567414.1:0-1564 GCF_000499745.2 Eimeria mitis | reverse complement strand
CTGCTGCTGCTGCTGCTGCTGCTGCTCCAGGGCCCGTGAACACAGCAACTCACTTGCGGGTTTCCTCCTCGGTCCAGCGCTTTCCCTTGGTTTTCTTATATGCCCCTTCATACGGCTGCAGCAGCAGCAGCAGAAGCAGCAGCAGCAGCAGCAGCAGCAACAGCAATGAGCAGCAGCAAACACACACGGAGAAACACCCTTCCGAAGCGAGCACAGCAGCATCCGCGAGACCCAGCAGCAGCAGCAGCAGCATCATAAGCAACAGCAGCAGCAGCAGCATCATAAGCAACAGCAGCAGCATGAGCATAAGAAACAGCAGCAGCAGCAGCAGCAGCAGCAGCAGCAGGGTACCTGCAGCGCGAATGCTCCTCTTGAGGACAAGTCCTCCTCGAGAACGCGGCGCTGCTGGCCGCTCGCGCAGACGCAGCTCCCCCCCAGCAACCCTGACATGCCGAGACACCTGAAACCACACCCCACAGCAACTTGCCCCAGTACTGTAGCTGCTGCTGCTGCTGCTGCTGCTGCTGCAGCTGCTGCTGCGTTCGTTGATGCTGCTGAAGCTGCACTGTGTGCGGTGCTGCTCCTGCATTTGCTCGTGTTGCTGCTGTTGCTGCTGCTGCTGCTGCTGTTGAGCTGAGTGCTGCTGCTGCTGCTGCTGCTGCTAGACGTGCCTGCAGCAAAATGCCTCTTTGGGCCCATCTGCTACCACCAGGTTCCCGGCAGAGTCGAGGCGCAAAGAACCCACACCTGCAGCGCAGCAGCAGCAGCAGCAGCAGCAGCAGCAACAACAACAGCAGCGGGGATAGTAACACTGGATAATGTCCGCAGACACCGGGGGAAGGAGGAGACAGGCTGTTGCCCAAGCAGCAGCATGTCAGCAGCAGCAGCAGACAGCAGCAGCAGGCAGCAGCAGCAGGCAGCAGCAGCAGAAGCACCAGCTGTCTATACACCTCACCAGCGTCGCCAGTTGGGGCTTCAAAGAGCCCCTGAAGATCCATGCTATCTCCGCTTGCAGCTGAAGGCGCACTCTTGACGTGCTGCTGCAGCTGCTGCAGCTGCTGCTGCTGCTGCTGCTGCTGCTGCTGCTGTGGGGAAGGGGAGAGCAGCAGCGCGAAGGGATCGTCAGCAGGATCCGCGCCGCCCTCTGCTGCCTGCAAGAAAGGAGACAAAACGAGAAGCAGCAAAAGGAGACAGTAAGAGACAAAGGAGACAAAAGGAGACACCATAAAGAAAGGGGAGACACTTAACAAAAAGAGACAACAAAAGGAGACACAATAAAATACCCACAAAAAAGGAGACAGTAAAAAAAAATAAAAGGAGACAGTGAAAGGAGACAATAAAAGGAGACAATAAAAGGAGACAATAAAATGAGACAATAAAAGGAGACAGTAAAAGGAGACAAAAAAGGAGACAGTAAAAGGAGACAATAAAAGGAGACAATAAAAGGAGACAATGCAGAGGGAAACAAGAGGAGACACAATAAAAGGAGACAAAAGGAGACAAGACAAAAGGAGACAAACGCATGCAACCCAGCAGCAGTGCTGCAGTGCGGGCTTAATAGGGA
>NW_013567413.1:1038-1160 GCF_000499745.2 Eimeria mitis | reverse complement strand
CTCATGGCAGCAAAGCAAACGCCGTGCATCGGTGGTCATAGGGAGTGCGTTGCAACGGTATTGGCGGTGCGGCTAGTGTTCCAGCAGCACGACTGGACTTGCACTTCGAGAGCAATGTTGCG
>NW_013567413.1:752-823 GCF_000499745.2 Eimeria mitis | reverse complement strand
AGGGCATGAGGTGTTGGAGCGAGGTGTTGAGGCAGCGGAGCGCAGTCTTTCGCTATACCGGTAGTGCTGGG
>NW_013567413.1:0-454 GCF_000499745.2 Eimeria mitis | reverse complement strand
GCGTTGCAACGGTATTGGCGGTGCGGCTAGTGTTCCAGCAACACGGTTAGTCGTGCACTCCCGGACCGATCTTGCGGGCCTAGGGCTGCGTTCTGTTTTGCCACGCCTACCAGGTTTTGCTTCGTTTCCGTGCTAGTGTGCGTTTTTGCCAAGCTGGTTGGGCGTCAGCACGTGGCGCGTTGGGCGACAGAGGTCGCAGGCTCGGCTATGGTTGCGCAGTTTTCGAGCTGCGTAGAGTTGTACAAGGGCCATGCTGCGCGTGTCGTGCAGGCGTGTGCAGGGCATGAGGTGTTGGAGCGAGGTTTTGCGGCAGCGGAGCGCAGTCTTTAGCTATACCGGTAGTGCTGGGTTGCCTCTGTTGCCGCTGTGCGTCGTTGGTTGCAACCAGTAAGGAGGCGGCGTAGGCAGGTGGCCGGGTGGGTGTTCGTAGCGAGGTTGGATCAAGCGGGCAAGT
>NW_013567412.1:957-1160 GCF_000499745.2 Eimeria mitis | reverse complement strand
CTGTGTAGATCTACTGACATAGAGTTCAAGTGGGTATCGTAAGCACAGTATTCGGCCACTGTGCATTACAGGTGGAGTACTTAGAGCACTTGAGCACTTGGGCTAGGATTGCTATGTTTCGATTCTGGTACGGCTTCGGGGGGTGTGAGGGGTCAACCTTACGAGCGGGGCTGTTCGTGAAGGAGGGGATGGAGAGCAGCTGA
>NW_013567412.1:0-838 GCF_000499745.2 Eimeria mitis | reverse complement strand
AGCTGGATGTTTTCAAGGGCGTGGTTGCGAGCAGATGATATGGGTCTTTGGGAGTGTATGGATGGACAGTGGCTCATGTTGTGAGCACGTTGTCTAGATATCCGTTATCTCCTGACGAAGCTCCTCTGCTATTTGGGGAGTTTGTGGGTGTTGTATTGGTGTGTTTTGCAGAGAGAACTGGGAATTGAGTTGAGTGCGTTGCAATCGGCATACTACTTCCATTGGAAGAGTGGCTGAATTGGGCGCTGGAAGGACACCGTTCGTAACCCAGGTCGAGAGCATTTGTTGGATTTGTCAAGACGACAACGGCTTCGATTAACTGAAGCGTTGTGTGGATTGCAGCCAGCGGCTCATTTCGGCTTATTGGGTATTTGAACGAGCGGTTTGTTTTGCTCTTGTGGCGGTGGGAGTGCTATGAGTAAGGTGTTGGCTTGTACAGGGATTTATTTTTTATGCCTTCTGCTACGCTTTCGCCGTGCAGAGGTGAGCGATTAAATCACCGTGTACGCCAAACCGATATCGTAGATCATCCATCGGTATTGTAGTGAAGCGGAAGAAGCTTCATTATTATACAACGATGAGATTGAGGTTTGGGTCTGTTTTCCGACGTCATGAGCACGATCGTCGTATTTTGTTGTCCTACTGTTGGTATCGATACCGTCTTCTGCTTTCGCGTCTCGAGACGCGAAAGCAGATTGATGTGTGTTGGTCTGCTGTAAGGGAATACATACGCATCGTTCGTGTCATGATGATACATCGGGAAAAGATGATGATAGCAACCTGGTTGATCCTGCCAGTAGTCATATGCTTGTCTCAAAGATTAAGCCATGCATGTCTA
>NW_013567411.1:961-1162 GCF_000499745.2 Eimeria mitis | reverse complement strand
AAGGGGCCCCCAGCGGGGGCCCCCAAGAGGTGGTTTGTTATGATTATAGAAAAGCAGCAGAAGAATATTTAGCGGCTGTGTTTGATGTTCTGAAGGATGGAGGGTCCTTTGTTCTTATCACCCTCGCGCAAGATTATATTTTAAAAGAACTTGTAGGGTTTAGGGTTTAGGGTTTAGGGTTTAGGGTTTAGGGTTTGGGGT
>NW_013567411.1:0-682 GCF_000499745.2 Eimeria mitis | reverse complement strand
AGGGGGCCCCCAAGGGAGAGGAGAGTAAAGCGACAACTCAGGTGTACGTACACCCCAAAATATTTCATATGATATATTTAGGGTTTAGGGTTTAGGGTTTAGAGAGATGGATTGGTGGTTTGATTGTTTAGGGTTAGGGTTTGGTGTTTGGGGCCTGCTCATCATATTTAGGGTTTAGGGTTTAGGGTTTAGGGTTTAGGGTTTGTGTATGCAGGCCCATGTGCAAGCTGGCGGGGATCCCTGGAAGCGACGGCCCTGAAACCTTCCCCTTGTGGGAGTTAACGAGTGAGACAAGGGTTTAGGGTTTAGGGTTTAGGGTTTAGGGTTTAGGGTTTGGGGTTTAGGGTTTAGGTTTGTTTGTGTAGTATATAGTAAAACACCAAACAACATTTTCTCTGTCTCTTTATAATAAACCCTAAACCCTAAACAACCATATGTCTTTAACTATTTCTCTCCTGACCCTAAACCCTAAACCCTAAAACCCTAAAACCTAAACCCTAAACCCTAAACCCTAATCCCGATCCCTCTTCTCTATCCATAAACCCTATCCCCTCTCCATAAACCCTACCTGATCCCCTTAATAAAAATAAATTAAATTATATTATTTAAATCTGTATACATATACATATATATATATATATATATATATATATATATATATATATATATATATATATATATA
>NW_013567410.1:1019-1162 GCF_000499745.2 Eimeria mitis | reverse complement strand
CTTCCTACCTGCTGCTGCATCTGCAACACATCCGTACCAGCAGCAGCAGCAGCAGCAGCTGCAGCAGCAGCAGCAGCAGCAGCAGCAGCAGCTGGTTGGTTTTTGTATCGCGTGGCAGCTGCCTCGAACCATCCGCACTGCCG
>NW_013567410.1:0-694 GCF_000499745.2 Eimeria mitis | reverse complement strand
TGAGGCCCCCAGTGAGTGGCTGGCGGGCAACAGGCTTAGCTTTCTTACACAGCAGCAGCAGCAGCAGCAGCAGCAGCAGCAGCAGCAGCAGCAGCAGCAGCAGCAGCAGGGGCAGCAGGAGGCCTTTGTTGATGGCAGTTCGTTGGGGTCTTCCTTGTGCAGCAGCAGATATACAAACAAAAAAACAAAAAAACTTTTTCTCTGTTGCTGTTTCTGTTTATACTCTTGCTGCTGTGGGGGCCCCCCCTTTGCTGCTGTGGGGGCCCTCCTCAGTACCCTCTCTTAGAGGTTGCTTCTTACAAAACCAGCAGCAGCTGCTGCAGCAGCAGCAGCAGCTGCTGCTCCTGCAGCAGCAGCAGCAGCAGCAACTGCTCCAAGCCGCACGCCTATACCCCACCACAGACACAGCAGCAGCAGCAGCTGCTGCTGCTGCTGCTGGTGCAGCACGGGCTGACTCGTTGCTGCTGCAGCAAAGCAGCAGGTTGCCGGTCCTAGGAAGCAGCAGCAGCAGCAGCAGCAGCAGCAACCTGCTGCTGCCCAGCGCTGCAGCAGGGGCCCCTGGGTGGAGCAGGGGGCCCCTGGATGCATCCTTAAGCGGCAGCACCAGCTGGGGTGGCCTGCAGCAGCAGCAGCTGCTGCTGCAGCAGCAGCAGCTGCAGCAGCAGCAGCAGTTGCTGCAGCTATCCCAGCAGCA
>NW_013567409.1:12782-13423 GCF_000499745.2 Eimeria mitis | reverse complement strand
GGGCGTTCCAAGTTGCTGAGGATGTTTCTAGGCGCATGGGGGTGCTGGGACTAGCGAATCGTTGGAGGCGACGGCAGCGTGGTACATCCTTGTGTGGAGGGGTGTAGTAGTGCAGGGTGGCTGGGGTGTCAGTAGCAGGCGCGATGCCGGTGTCGCTGTGTGTTTCTTGTCCTTCAGGACACCTCGCAGGGAAAGAGCTGCACAGGTCGTACATTCTTCAGTAGAGCGGGTGTTAGGGGTGATCGCATTTGGATGGGTATGCAGTGGTGGCGGGACTGGCTGACGTGGGGTCTGGGAGGTGGAGGAGAGTTGGGCAGGCCAGGCGCAGCGAACACTAGCTTACGCGCAACGGATTGTTTCGTTCTTGTCAGGGAGTGAGCGTGTTTGCTTGCTAAACCGCGCATCTTTCCTGTGTCAGTGTTTGCGAGTGGCGATGCAGATTCCGTCGAGTTTTTGTGGGGCTTTGGTGTGTGTGGAGGGTCGGACCAGCCCTCTCCGCATGTGTGAACGTTTGCGTCTGTGAGGCGGTGGCTCTGCAGAGGAGTAATGTTCTGCATGAGTTCTACAGACGGTGAACGTCAGGGCACAGCGTCACTTTGGTGCGCCGGGAAGGGCCTAAGCTAGTACCGTTTGGGAGTTGA
>NW_013567409.1:11902-12682 GCF_000499745.2 Eimeria mitis | reverse complement strand
GAGGGGCTATGGTGGCGGGATTCGCATGTTGATTCAGAAGGTGTGTTTTGCTTGCGCGCGAAGGCGCAGGGGCACTCATGGCATTGGCGGTCTGCGTGCGCTGGTAGTGCAGTGGACATAAGCAGCAAGGCCGTGCTGTGCGTGCCTTGTATCTGCGGCGCCGACGTTAGGGGTGAGTGTCCGGTGTGGTGCGGCGGCGTTTTCTGAATGGCACCGAGGAGCCTGCGGCTTGCATGTTGTCGCGTGCGGACTGTGGCCGGGTGCCACGCTCGCTATTACACTAGCTCAGGCTACGCGACGGTCGGCTTATCGGCATTAAACCAAGCGTGGCGTCCGCAGCAGCAGCGGCCCCACTTTATGTGTGATGGGCTATTGGGTTGATGCGTGATGGGCAGAGGACAGCTGGGCAACCGTTGGCTGAGTAGTGCGTGGTTGCGTTTCACACGGGATATGGGCATTGCGAGCATCTGTAGAGGAGTCAACGACGCTGACAGTCGGTTTCTGACGAATTGGGGATTTTTTGTAGGCAGCATTAATGGCGCAGTGGCTGTTGAGCATGAGGAACCCTGAAGGTGTTTGCAGTACCTCCGTTCGCGAGCTTGGGGGTTCGAGGTCACACTGCGGTGCAACGTCAGCTGGTGCTAGATGTGCTGGGATGTCCTGAATACTGAACAAGTGCCTCGCGGCGCTGATGCGAGTCCGCAACCAGATAAAGGAGCGAAAAGATTAATCGGTGGCATGGGCGTATCGGAGACACCGACCTTGGCGAAAGGTTGAGGA
>NW_013567409.1:10817-11802 GCF_000499745.2 Eimeria mitis | reverse complement strand
CCTTGGCGAAAGGATGAGGAAGGGTGCAACGTCGTCTGGGTCTAGTTTGCGGCATGCGTGAATGCGCGCAGGACGTGAGCCCTAGAGGCATCCGTTCGGACGGCAAAAATAAGAAAGATCTATTTTCGCCGACAAGGTTTGGGAAAGTGTAGCGGGCATCAAGCCGATCGTTATCGAGACGTGGAGCGGGGGAGCTGTGACTGGTTGCAGCACGTTAGGGGAAAGGGCGCCATGCACACCGATATGCTTTTCCGCGTCACTGCAGGACAGCAGCGAAGCACACAGCGTCTGCGGCATGTGCGCAGCAAGGGATGAAAGGTTCTGTCTGCATGCGTGTGAGCAGCGAGGGATGGCAGGTCGTGTCTACGTGCGAGTGGCTTACTTTGACCGTTGTAGCGGCGCCGACACTGTGGGGATGGGGGAGGGGCGGCTTGAGGGTCGGCAATAGGCGGGGGGATGGTAGAGCGTTGCAAGTTGCTGAGGATGTTTCTAGGCGCATGGGGGTGCTGGGACTAGCGAATCGTTGGAGGCGGCGGCAGCGTAGTACATCCTTGTGTGGAGGGGTGTAGTAGTGCAGGGTGGCTGGGGTGTCAGTAGCACGCGCGACGCCGGCGTCGCTGTGTGTTTCTTGCCATTTACGGTATCTCGCGGGGAAAGAGCTGCACGTCGTAGATTCTTCAGTAGAGCGGGTGTTCGGGGTGATCGCAGTTGGATGGGTACGCAGTGGTGGCGGGACTGGCTGACGTGGGGTCTGGGAGGTGGAGGAGAGGTGGGCAGGCCAGGCGCAGCGAACGCTAGCTTACGCGCAACGGATTGTTTCGTTCTTGTCAGGGGGTGAGCGCATTTGCTTGCTTAACTGCGCATCTCTCCTGTATCAGTGTTTGCGAGTGGCGATGCAGATTCCGTCGAGTTTTGTGGGGCTTTGGGGTGTGTGGAGGGTCGCACCAGCCCTCTTTGCATGTGTGAACGTTTGCGTCTGTGAGGC
>NW_013567409.1:8024-10804 GCF_000499745.2 Eimeria mitis | reverse complement strand
TGCAGAGGAGTAATGTTCTGCATGAGTTCTACCGACGGTGAACGTCAGGACGCAGCGTCACTTTGGTGCGCCGGGAAGGGCCTAAGCTAGTACCATTTGGGTGTTGGATGTGATGGGGTGAAACGGGAGGGGCTATGGTGGCGGGATTCGCATGTTGATTCAGAAGGTGTGTTTTGCTTGCGCGCGAAGGCGCAGGAGCACTCATGGCATTGCTGGCGTGCGCGCGCTGGTAGTGGAGTGGACATAAGCTGCAAGGCAGTGTTGTGCGTGCCTTGTATCTGCGGCGCCGACGTTAGGGGTGAGTGTCCGGTGTGGTGCGACGTTTTGTGGATGGCACAGACAAACATGCGGCTTGCATGTTGTCCCGTGCAGGCGGTGGCCGGGTGCCACGCTCGCTATCACACTAGCTCAGGCTACGAGATGGGTGGCTTATCGGCACTCAGCCAGGCGTGGCGTCCGCAGCAGCAGCGGCACCACTTTATGTTTGATGGGCGATTGGGTTGATGCGTGATGGGCAGAGGACAGCTGGGCGACCGTTGGCTGAGTAGTGCGTGGTTGCGTTTCACACGGGATGTGGGCATTGCGAGCATCTGCAGAGGCGTCAACGACGCTGACAGTGGGTTTCTGACGAATTGGGAATGGTTTGTAGGCAGCATTGATGGAGCAGTGGTTGTTGAACTTGTTGAACATGAGGAACCCTGAAGGTGTTTGCAGTACCTCCGTTCGCGAGCTTGGGGGTCCGTGGCCACACTGCGGTGCGACGGCAGCTGGTGCTAGATGTGCTGGGATGTTTTGAATGCCGAACAAGTGCCTCGCGGCCCTGTTGGGAGTCCGCAACCAGAGCGAGGAGCGAAAACATTAATCGGTTGCATGGGCGTATCGGGGACACCGACCTTGGCGAAAGGATGAGGAAGCGTGCAACGTCATCTGGGTCTAGTTTGCGGCATGCGTGAATGCGCGCACGATGTGAGCCCTGGAATCATCCGTTCGGACGGCAAAAATAAGAAAGATCTACTTTCGCCGACAATGTTTTGGAAAGTGTAGCAGGCATCAAACCGGTCGTCATCGAGACGTAGAGCGGGGGAGCTGTGATTGGTTGCAGCATGTTAGAGGGAAAGGGCGCCCTGCAGACCGATATGTTTTTCGGCGGTCACTCCAGGACAGCAGCGAAGCACACAGCGTCTGCGGCATGTGCGCAGCAAGGGATGAAAGGTTGTGTCTGCATGCGTGTGAGCAGCGAGGGCTGGCAGGTGGTGTCTACGTGCGAGTGGCGTATCTCGACCGTTTTAGCGGCTGCGACACTGTGGGGATGGGGGAGGGGCGGCTTGACGCGCGGCAACAGGCGGGGGAATAGTAGGGCGTTCCAAGTTGCTGAGGATGTTTCTAGGCGCATGGGGGTGCTGGGACTAGCGAATCGTTGAAGGCGGCGGCAGCGTGGTACATGCTTGTGTGGAGGGGTGTAGTAGTGCAGGGTTGCTGGGGTGTCAGTAGCAGGCACAACGCCGGTGTCGCTGTGTGTTTCTTGCCCTTCACGACACCTGGCAGGGAAAGAGCTGCACAGGTGGTAGATTCTTCAGTAGAGCGGGTGTTAGGGGTGGTCGCAGTTGGATGGGTACGCAGTGGTGGCGGGACTGGCTGACGCGGGGTCTGGGAAGTGGAGGAGAGGTGGGCAGGCCAGGCGTAACGAACGGTAGCTTGCGTGCAACGGATTGTTTCGTTCTTGTCAGGGAGTGAGAGTGTTTGCTTGCTTAACTACGCATATCTCCTGTATCAGTGTTTGCGAGTGGCGATGCAGATTCCGTCGAGTGTTGTGGGGCTTTGGGGTGTGTGGAAGGTCGCACCAGCCCTCTTCACATGCGTGAAAGTTTGCGTCTGTGAGGCGGTGGCTCTGCAGAGAGGTACTGTTCTGCATGAGTTTTGCCGACCGTGGACGTCAGGGCACAGTGTCACTTTGGTGCGCCGGGAAGGGCCTAAGCTAGTAGCGCTGGGGTGCAGGGTGGTGTTTCACACGGGATGTGGGCATTGCGAGCATCTGTAGAGGCTTTAGCGACGCTGGCAGTCGATTTCTGACGAACTGGGAATCTTTTGTAGGCATCATTAATGCAACAGTAGATTTGAACGTGGGGAAACATGAAGGTGTCTGCTCCAGCATTCAGAAGAAAAGGATGCCAGAGCGATTGATTGGGCGCGAATGATGGCTGTAACACGTAGGAATTCGCTGCCAGGCTGATCAGACCCCTCACAGCAAAGTGATCAGCTCACACGAATGAAATATCGCTTTCATCTACATCTCTTTGGAATTTAGAAGGTGTGTTTGTATGCACGGATCCACGTGTTCATGGCTCGCCATTCGCGCGACAGAGCTGCAGGGTAAGGCGTTGTGCCTGGGTTTCGATATTAATGTGTGGTGGCATGACCTTGCAAAGTTTGGCAAATTTTCCCTTCGTCTTGGCAGCTCTTGTTCAGCTCGCGCAATTGTCGTCCAAACTTCTAGGATCGGAAACGTTCTGATTTCTTATGCTTTGCAGGTCTTTAAACGTATGGAGTAAGCCTTTATTCTTCTACAGATAGCTCAGATCTGAGTAAAATTCAGGGGTACGAGCGGGCAGAAATCTCCCACCGCAAGTAAGGTTACCCACTTGGCGTAACACATCTGTAACGTACGTGTTGTGTTTGCGTGCATCCGTTGACCTGACGCTTGGAGATGAAGGAAAACTATTGGACAGCAGGAATGCATTCAGTGCACTGGAAAAGTGAATGGTCCTCCATGTAGCGCGTAA
>NW_013567409.1:7556-7924 GCF_000499745.2 Eimeria mitis | reverse complement strand
GTTTGCGTGCATGCGTTGACCTGACGCTTGGAGATGAAGGAAAACTATTGGACAGCAGGAATGCATTCAGCGCACTGGAAAAGTGAACGGTTCTCCATGTAGCGCGTAGCCAAGACCTGCACGTGGGGCGAAACTGCCCGTTTGTAGCGAAAGCAAGGCACTAGGTAGACGCTCGACGTTGTTGGGCAACGGTCGGGTGTGTTTTTCGCAGCCTTTTTGTACCGGTAGTCGATTTTTCCCCATATGTTACGGGGTTATAAACTGAATTTACAGGCAAAATATGTTAGTTGGAAAAACGTGTGAGTGCTCGACGTTGGTGTATTGACGATTCGTAGCGGTGGGAAAGCTTAAAGTGCGGTAATTCAACC
>NW_013567409.1:6820-7456 GCF_000499745.2 Eimeria mitis | reverse complement strand
TAGTCGGTTTTTTCCCATATGTTACGGGGTGATAAACTGAATTTACAGGCAAAATATGTTAGTTGGAAAACCGTGTGAGTGCTCGACGTTGCTGTATTGACGATTGGTAGGGGTGGGAAAGCCTAAAGTGCGGTAATTCAACTTTCTGCCGTGTCCATGATTTTCAAAAAATCGGTTTTCGGTGATCCTTGCTTCGCTTGTGGCACTAGAGGTACACGCAAGTATACCATATTTCTGCGCAGCATACTCGAGTTGCATGCCAGCATCTTATGTGCCAAGACGCCGCTTGTAGAGATTGCCATCAAAACGGAGGAATTCGCCCGGCTGTAGTTTGTAAGCGGGGTAGCACTGCACTGTTCGCTACACCGTCACATCATTTGATCTTTATTGATTTATCCAGCAAATATTATAGCTTCTGTTCACCTCTAGGACGCATGTACCAGTTGTTGCTTGCTACTTGGTATAATACAGCTGACACATATTCCCACATAACCAAACCAAAGAGTGAGTTAGAATCCTACTGTTTCTTGTGTATAGGAGAAGGAGCACTTCCCAAGCTTTTCACACAAGCGCGCCTCTGGATGCGTTGACGAAGGGAGTGAGTTGCAAATACATTTATTCGAAAAGCGGTGCCAT
>NW_013567409.1:3117-6720 GCF_000499745.2 Eimeria mitis | reverse complement strand
CGAGTTGCATGCCAGCATCTTACATGCCAAGACGCCGCTTGTAGAGATTGCCATCAAAACGGAGGAATTCTCCCGGCTGTAGTTTGTAAGCGGGGTAGCACTGCACTGTTTGCTACACTGTCACATCATTTGATCTTTATTGAATTATCCAGCAAATATTAGAGCTTCTGTTCACCTCTAGGACGCATGTACCAGTTGTTGCTTGCTACTTGGTATAATACAGCTGACACATATTCCCACAAAACCAAACCAAAGAGTGAGTTAGAATCCTACTGTTTCTTGTGTATTCGAGAAGGCGCACTTCCCAAGCTTTTCGCACAAGCGCGCCTCTGGATGCGTTGACGAAGGGAGTGAGTTGCAAATACGTTTATTCGAAAGGCGGTGGCACGGATAACAAATGGCCTTGAAATGACGGCTGTATTGGCGCTACGTGTCAGCCGATCCTCATAGCTTGCCGTCGCTGTGTCCTAAACTTCCAAGTCATGCAGCAGACGAAAGGCCAATTTTCAACAATAAGCAATGCAAGTCGTAGAGAAAACTGTGCTGTGGAGGCTTAGAACATGACGCGCACTGTACTAAGCACCCCAGTGCAGAAGCTCGGCGTTACCCTGAAAGCACAGTTTCCCGTGTGCGAAGTAGAGTAGGAGCTGTCAGTGCAATAAACTAAGCGCAAACATGACGCTTTTATCAAGCGTCAACACGTTCACGACCGTATGTTCCTTGTACTGACACGTTGCTTATCTTTGTATGACATTAGAGAGACAATGCCTAGCAGAAGTAATTTATGTCGATATTGATGGAAGAGCTTCAATTCTTAACAACAGAAAGTTCGTGAACTGCACGCGTACATGGTGCTGGTGCCCTGCCTCGTTCTGGCCTTCTGCGGATTCAAACATGCAAACGAGTTAGATTCTCTTTGAAAAACAGCTACGATGAGATGCCATGGAGAGCAGACCAAAGCGAATTGCCGCCTACAAAGCGACCAACATGGCTGTTCTGAGATCTACGTAAATTTCAGATTGCTCTTATAGAGTACACACTGTCTGTGTGGGCACTTAATTCGTCTGGTGACTAGTGGACCGGCATAGAAATGCAGCGCGCTCCATCTCGTTTTTCAGTTCAGGGTTTTACCCATTCAAACAGGCTGTAGGCGCAATCAAGCAGCGGCGTTCGTGTTTGCTGGAACGATTGATAAATCTCTCCCTGTGATACATGTATAAAATTCGTTTAGTTTCTGATATAGGTGCACCGTGTAGTTGCATCTTCTCTAATATTTGCGTTTAACTTGTTTACACTGGGCCCATACGCATATGAGGAACTATGCAATGAAGAGAAGGCCCAGACACCAACGAAACACATGTGACGCAACATATTGTTTCTTCGAGTCTCTCTGCGCTTCTTAACTCCCTTGATGGTGTTTCGACAATTTATTGTGTATCTACCTAAAATTGCGGTCAGGCTGCTCTAAGGAGTGATCGAGCTGACACTGTACTTTTTCAGTTGCACAGAGGAATCTCTGTTTGGCGAGTTAGTAGCTGCCTGCCCGTTGTGAAATATCTTAACAGACTCAAGCTATGCGTGTCGCGCGCCATGTTTTTGCATTTATCATATAGGTGGAAGTGGCTCTGCAAATGTTTTCGATGAATACGATCGCAATTCATTATTAATGAGAACTCTCGTTCTCTTCTCAAACCAGTGCGTAGCGTACATGCGCTGGATTCATCAGCGTGGGCTACTAGGCGCAGTGCATAGTTCGCGGTGTAGATGGATACCCGCGCTGACATATGAAGGATGATAGGTAACGTGCCTGACGGCATCCTGTTGTGATCCCTGCCGTCTCTGATCATTGGGTTAGCTGAAACACAACGGCTATTATATGCTTTCGCTTTGCGCGTGGACATTCAGTGACTCTGCTTTGCCGCCTTTCTCCGACAGCTAATAACTGCGTTTTACTCGTCCTTGCGGATGGCCGTTTTGCATCTTGTACAGACGCAAGCATTAGTGGCGAATGAGCAATGGCTACCTACAGATATACTTTTTTTCTTTAGGGTTTAATACGAAATCATAGTTGCTGGTATGTTCATTTGACTGCCGCGGCTTTTCGGTTCCACTTTCTCATGCCAATACGATTGTGCCCTTTCTAACACTGCAGATAGAGGAATTTCTTGCTGTGCTCAACTCAGCGAGTTCGTCGTCACCCTAGCTGATTCAAGAGAAACATCGCCCGCTGGTCTCTCACTGTTGTATTCATCATATTTGTATTCAAGTAACAGATGCGAGGTGGTGTACTGTCAAAAAAACGAATTTAGGTTTCATCACTGCCTCATGCAAAAACGGCGGTTCGCGTTGCACTGTATCGATGAGTTTCATCGTATAGCCGATGAGATATACCGCCATCTGCAAGCAAGCATGAAAGCCTTTATATAGATAGGCAGTGTACGGTTGAGCTCACAGCGGCATTTTATCATGAAATTGTGGTTATATATAAACAGTACCAAGCCACACAGTAAACTCTATCTGCTCTATATAGTAATGCTGCGCCTGGCGTTTTGCCCGCTTTGCATACGCTTGATAAACTAACATTTTTCTGGTGCTCGGTCTGGCTACGTACTAACAAAGTGTCTATGATAGAAAAGCATATGCTTTTTGCGTTTTTTTTCGTAGAGCATCGAAACAATACAAGAAAGCTGTATTTGCGATGCATGGATGGACCCGTATGCACTGAGTTTCGGTTCAGAGGGTGCGCTGCTTCTTTACCTGCTCCGCCTTTTTCCTGAATGCTGCTGCGATTCAGCACGGATATGATTTATTTTGTGCCAGTTGGTTTGCAAAAAGTATTGGATGAAGTTCATAGTGCCAATATTTTAAAGAAAATTGTTCTCCCACTGTGAGAAAAGGTTTGCCGGGCAAGAAGCGAATATAGTGAAGTGCTAGGGTTGCTGCTTAGTATAAAGCTTAGCATAGAGCTGAGTGAGAGCTGCTCTTGGTAACTTTCAGTGTCTGGCGATGCCGTTGTACAGCTTTTGTTTTGACGGCCATCTCCACAAAATATGAATCTTATTTTAAGTAGAGGTATTTCTATGGTTGCTCTTTGGTATAGAGCTGAGTATGAGCTGCACAAAATATGAATTTCAGCGTCTGGCGATGCCGCTGTACAGTATTTGTTTTGATGGGCACCTCCACAAAATATGAATCTTATTTTAAGTAGAGGTATTTCTACGAATATGGCTGGAATATTAAGATGTATTATAGTTTTATATAATATATTTTATATAATATAATTAAAAAACAGTGAGCAAATAAAAGGAAATAAAAAGCCCTTTTTTTTGCTATGCTGAACTTGAACTTATGGATAGCCAATGAGAAACATTCAGCTTTCCTCAGCTGTTATAGCTTTCAACAATATGAATTTCCTGTTCATGGTGAAATGTTTGCAAACCGAAGGAAAACAAGATATAAAAGACTAACTCTATTGTGTTATAAACTCCGTTTCATAACGCCGATGACTTCAGTACTCTTGCGGGTGCACGCACAGTTGCAGTGTATGGTTTCCTGGTTTCCTTGGACTTAGTAAAAGATAACATGAAGCCTCATCTCCTTTTT
>NW_013567409.1:2604-3017 GCF_000499745.2 Eimeria mitis | reverse complement strand
GGAGAGCAGACCAAAGCGAGCTGCCGCCTACAAAGCGACCAACATGGCTGTTCTGAGATCTAAGTAAATTTCAGATTGCTCTTATAGAGTACATACTGGCCGTGTTGGCGCTTTATTCGTCTGGTGACTCGTGGACCGGCATAGGAATGCAGCGCGCTCCATCTCGTTTTTCAGTTCAGGGTCTTACTCATTCAAACAGGCTGTAGGCGCAATCAAGCAGCGGCGTTCATGTTTGCTGGAACGATTGATAAATCTCTCCCTGTGATACATGTGTAAAATTCGTTTAGTTTCTGATATAGGTGCACCGTGCAGTTGCATCTTCTCTAATATTTGCGTTTAACTTGTTTACACTGGGCCGATACGCATATGAAGAACTATGCAATGAAGAGAACGCCCAGACGCCAACGAAATAT
>NW_013567409.1:0-2411 GCF_000499745.2 Eimeria mitis | reverse complement strand
TGAAATATCTTAACAGACTCAAGCTATGCGTGTCGCGCGCCATGTTTTTGCATTTATCATATAGGTGGAACTGGCGGTGCAAATGCCTTCGATGAATACGATCGCAATTCATTATTAATGAGAACTCTCGTTCTCTTCTCAAACCAATGCGTAGCGTACATGCGCTGGATTCATCAGCGTGGGCTACTAGGCGTAGTGCATAGTTCGTGGAGTACATGGATACCCGCGTTTACCTATAAAGGATGATAGGTAACGTGCCTGACGGCATCCTGTTGTGATCCATGCCGTCTCTGATCATTGAGTTAGCTGAAACACAACGGCTATTATATGCTTTCGCTTTGCTCGTGGACATTCAGTGACTCTGCTTTGCCGCCTTTCTCCGACAGCTAATAACTGCGTTTTACTCGTCCTTGCGGACGGCCGTTCTGCATGTTGTACGGACGCAAGCATTAGTGGCGAATGAGCAATGGCCACCTGCAGATATATTTTTTTCCTTTAGGGTTTAATACGAAATCATAGTTGCTGGTATGTTCATTTGACTGCCGCGGCTTTTCGGTTCCACTTTCTCATGCCAATACGACTAAGCCCTTTCTAAAACTGCAGATAGAGGAATTTCTTGCTGTGCTCAACTCAGCGAGTTCGTCGTCACCCTAGCTGATTCAAGGGAAACATCGCCAGCTGGTCTCTCACTGTTGTATCCATCATGTTTGTATTCAAGTAACAGATGCGAGGTGGTGTACTATGAAAAAAACGAATTTAGGTTTCATCACTGCCTCATGCAAAAACGGCGGTTTGCGTTGCACTGTATCGATGAGTTTCATCGTATAGCCGATGAGATATACCGCCATCTGCAAGCAAGCATGAAAGCCTTTATATAGATAGGCAGTGTATGCTTGAGCTCCTAGCGGCATTTTGTCATGAAATTGTGGTTATATATAAACAGTACCAAGCCCCACAGTAAACTCTATCTGATCTATATAGTAATGCTGCGCCTGACTTTTTGCCAGCTTTGCATACGCTTGATAAACTAACATTTTTCTGGTGCTCGGTCTGGCAACGTACTAACAAAGTGTCTACGATAGAAAAGCATATGCTTTTTGCGTTTTTTTCTTAGAGCGTCGAAACAATACAAGAAAGCTGTATTTGCGATGCATGCGTGGACCCGTGTGCACTGAGTTTCGGTTCAGAGGGTGCGCTGCTGCTTTACCTGCTCCGCCTTTTTCCTGAATGCTGCTGCGATTCAGCACGGATATGATCTATTTTGTGCTAGTTGGTTTGCAAAAAGTATTGGATGAAGTTCATAGTGCCAATATTTTAAAGAAAATTGTTCTCCCACTGTGAGAAAAGGTTTGCCGGGCAAGAAGCGAATATAGTGAAGTGCTAGGGTTGCTGCTTAGTATAAAGCTTAGCATAGAGCTGAGTAAGAGCTGCTCTTGGTAACTTTCAGCGTCTGGCGATGCCGCTGTATAGCGTATGTTTTGACGGCCATCCCCACAAAATATGAATCTTGTTTTAATTAGAGGTATTTCTATGGTTGCTGCTTAGTATAGAGCTGAGTATGAGCTGCACAAAATATGAATTTCAGCGTCTGGCGATGCCGCTGTACAGTATTTGTTTTGATGGGCACCTCCACAAAATATGAATCTTATTTTAAGTAGAGGTATTTCTACGAATATGGCTGGAATATTAAGATGTATTATAGTTTTATATAATATATTTTGTATTATATAATTAAAAAATACTGAGCAAATAAAAAGTAAAAAGTCCTTCTTTTTGCTATGTTGAACTTGAACGTATGGGTAGCCAATGAGAAGCATTCAGCTTTCCTCAGCTGTTATAGCTTTCAACAATATGAATTTCCTGTTCATGGTGAAATGTTTGCAAACTGAAGGACAACACTGAAGGACAAAAAGATAAAAAGTATAGCTCTATTGTGTTGCGAATTCCGCTTCATAACGCGGATGACTTCAGTACTCTTGCGGGTGCACGCAAAGTTGCTGTGTAAGGTTTCCTTGGACTTAGTAAAAGACAACATGAAACCTCATCTCCTTTTTTTTCAGGTGATACGGGCAGAGCTTCTGCATGCAGCTGCGAAATATAATATCCTCATTTCCACCCGTCCTATGGAGCTGGCGTGCTGCTGCACCTGAGCCCATTTCACATAGCGTAGCAGTTTGTTTTGCTGCGATTCAGAAAGTAAGTTATACAGCCGTTTCACTCAGAATTAGATAAGGTATTTCCGGCTAAACAAAGCAGCGATGCACAGCCTGCTGGAATAAACAGGCGCTTCCGAATACCCTGAACAAACTGGGTAGGTGTTTCAGCCCTACGAGCAATACACCGCGTAAAACAAAGAAAACCTAATCCCTTATGAAACAAGGAAAGACAAAAGGAATATTATATATGGGTTA
>NW_013567408.1:909-1253 GCF_000499745.2 Eimeria mitis | reverse complement strand
GCAGCAGCAGCAGCAACAGCAGCAGCAGCAGCAGCAGCAGCAGCAGCAGCAGCAGCAGCAGCAGATTGAAGGGGGGAGAGAACCAATCCCCCTCAGTTGGCTGCGCGAAGACTAAACCGACTGCAGCAGCAGCAGCAGCAGCAGCAGCAGCAGCAAGACACTGCAATAGCAGCAGCAGCAGCAGCAGCAGAACACTGCAGCAGCAGCAGCAGCAGCAGCAGCAAGACACTGAAATAGAAATAGCAGCTGCAAGATACTGGAGCAGCTACAGCAGCAGCAGCAACCAGAGACTGCAGCAGCAGCTGCTGCAGCAGCTGCAGCAGCAGCAAGACCCTGTAACAGCT
>NW_013567408.1:478-809 GCF_000499745.2 Eimeria mitis | reverse complement strand
GCATATAAGTTTATTAGTTATTGTTGTTGTTTGTCTCCGTTTCTCTTTTTTTCTGTATTTCCTTTGTCTCCGTTTGTGGGGTGTATAGACACCTCAATCATACATAAGTGCTGCTGCTGCAGCAGCAACAGCAGCAGCAGCTGCTGCAGCAGCTGCAGCAGCAGCAGCAGCAGCTGCTGCTGCAGCAGCAAGACACTGCAGCAGTAGCAGCAGCAGCAAGACACTGAAGCAGCAGCTGCTGCAGCAGCAAGACGCTGCAGCAGCAGCTGCAGCAGCAGCAAGACACTGTCGCCGCAGCAGCAGCGACAAACTGCAGCAGCAGCAGCAACAA
>NW_013567407.1:1082-1164 GCF_000499745.2 Eimeria mitis | reverse complement strand
GTGGGAAGTGGCTGGGTGTCGTGAAGTCTACGGCGCTTGCGAGTGTCGTCGAGGTGAGCGGTTGGGTTTCGGTTGTGGCGGG
>NW_013567407.1:759-826 GCF_000499745.2 Eimeria mitis | reverse complement strand
GTCTACGGCGCTTGCGAGTGTCGTCGAGGTGAGCGGTTGGGTTTCGGTTGTTGCGGGGAATCCAGGC
>NW_013567407.1:0-490 GCF_000499745.2 Eimeria mitis | reverse complement strand
CGTTTGGATGAGCGGTTGGGTTTCGGTTGTTGCGGGGAATCCAGGCGGAACAGGGAGTGCGCGAGCATTTTGCGGGCTGGTCGATGTGCTTGTTGTGTGGCGTGTGTGGGCGGATCATTTTGCTTGTACTGTTGGGTTGGTCGGTCAGCGTCGGGCTTGTTTGGGATGAGGGGCGCATAGGTTGGGTGCCGGTGTGATGTGCATGGCGCGTGTTGCAAGGCGGGGTTTGAGCGATGCGTTTGACGTTTGTCTGGCGTGCGTGGGAAGTGGCTGGGTGTCGTGAAGTCTACGGCGCTTGCGAGTGTCGTTTGGATGAGCGGTTGGGTTTCAGTTGTGGCGGCAACTGCAGGAGGAGCAGGGAGTGCGCGAGCATTTGGCGGGCTGGTTGATGTGCTTGTTGTGTGGCGTGTGTGGGCGGAGCATTTTGCCTGTACTGTTGGGTTGGTCGGTCAGCGTCGGGCTTGTTTGGGATGAGGGGCGCATAGGTTGG
>NW_013567406.1:732-1164 GCF_000499745.2 Eimeria mitis | reverse complement strand
TCAATCATCGTGTACATGTTTTAACGCTGTAGGCTATATCGCTGCGTTCATGTGGCTGACCAGACCAACCACGCGCCTTAATAGTGATCAGTACATGTTTCCCGAGACTGGGAAATGCGGCTTTGTAGAATCTCTTGGCAGATCTGAGCTTCTTTGTGCGGTGCTCTGCCATGCGGTGCTTCAGGTAGAGGGAAGTTTGTTGACGGTCTCTTTTTCCGTCACAGGACAACTTAAGCCAGCCCTCAGAGAACCTCTACTGCATCCACATGTACTGTTCCCGTTGGTAGGTGTGTATACATGTGGGTAACAAGGCCTTCCATACGCCTGGCCCGGTCACAATTTAGAGCGATGCTGTCGTCTATGGGATGCATACTCGCGTAGTAACGTACCAACCAATAGCACGCAGTGAATACGTGACGCATATCCTACCAC
>NW_013567406.1:0-701 GCF_000499745.2 Eimeria mitis | reverse complement strand
CACCTGCGCGTAGCCTTCAGAAAGTGTCTCAGTAGCCATATCTAGCATCACCCTAAACCACATATCACAAGGTAACTGGACAAATGGCGTTAGTGCAGAAATCGGTTTTGGGGTTAGCGATTGGGCTCCACATTTCCTCTTTGTGTGCTTCACCCTTTCAAACAACTGACCGTTAAAGGAAGCCGCATTCTCTGGTGCTGCAATTTGTACAGTTCAAAACATGTGGGAAATATCGTTTTTTTGTTGTTAAGCATTAGCTTTTTTGTTAACCTTGTTTTTTCGTTAGCATTGCTTCTTCTACAGATTGTTTAAACACGCGAGCACGTGCTTTTACACGCACTCGTTGGATTTGTCTAATCCAACGAAGCACTTGCACAGGAGACGCATTTTAGAATACAGTAGGCGATAGCACCTATATGATTCGCCCTTCTTGACCGAACAGCAACGATCGTAATCCAGAAATGAAGGGGAAGCAAAATATAACCACAGCGACTGGCTGCGGATTACGCTTAATGGAATTTGGGACGGCACCTCCGTAGGCAGATATAATAATTGCAACTACTGAGTGTTGCGTGACAACGTAACTGAACTACGTGATGGAAGTCGCTTCGGAATACGCCAGCTTGACTTCCACGGACAAGCCACAAGAGTATATGTTCCAGAAGCTGTCTGTAAAGTCTTTGTGAAGGCTGGGAAGTAGT
>NW_013567405.1:12231-12885 GCF_000499745.2 Eimeria mitis | reverse complement strand
TTCGCCGCGACAGAGCTCGAGCAGCGCACGACGAGCTGTACGTACACCCCAGCAGCAGCAGCAGCAGCAGTAGAAGTAGAAGCCGCGACAGCAAAATCAGCAGCTGCTAGCAGGAACTAAAGCAGCAGAAGCAGCAGCCGCTGCTGCAGTCGCTGCTGCAGCCGCTGCTGCAGCAACAATGTCTAAGCAGCCTAACGCCACAACAAAGAGAAATAGAGCCTCACCGGCTCGCCTCAAGTCCAGCAGCTGAAGGGAGTCAGGGCGTCGAAACGCAAACTCTGCAGCAGAAAGAAAAGTACAAAATGCATGCAAAGAGGATTTAGGGCCTGGGGTTTAAGAAACTATTTAAACCCTAAACCCTAAACCCTAAACCCTTCGACACCGCAGACACTAGGGCTGGCGGACGCGATCTGATGTTCTATTCCTTCCGTCTATAATTCTAAATAGTGCGACATGACGTTCTGCACTTCAAGGGTTTAGGGTTTAGGGTTTAATATTTAGGGTTTAGGGTTTACCGTCAGGCAGTTCCTCCAGAAGACAAATCCACATGTCCTCCTGAAACCGAAAATAGAAGAAAAGGCTCTTACAACCAATACATAAAGCATATATATATATATATATATATATATATATATATATATATATATATATATA
>NW_013567405.1:0-12117 GCF_000499745.2 Eimeria mitis | reverse complement strand
CGCGCAGCAGACAGCGGCCTAAGGAGATGTTGAGATATGGTGATCTATACTCTTATACATATATACACTATTTACACTTTAGTTGTCAGTATATACAGAATATTATTATTGTATACATTATTTCCATTTGCATGTACATCATTAACTTCATATGTGTACACATTAGTAATTATGCATTTATTTTATATATATTTAAAATATAAATATAAATATATATTTATTTATATTTATATATAGGTTTTTATATTTATACCTCTCGTTTCCACAATTTGCAATCGATCTCAATTGTGGAGTCTGGCGAGAATTCGAGCAGAACTTGCAAAGCCGAGGTGGGTGTGCCGATCTGCGCATACACCGCAGCAACGGGGGGGGGGGGGGNGGGGGGGGGGGGGAAAGCTGGCTGATCTGCGGTTAATTTAAGAATATTTCAAGATATAAACATATAAATTAATTCCTTTTTGCATTTCCAATTCAACGAGACACACCTGACATGAAAAGAGCCAAGGAGAGGCGAGCGCTTCCTCGTTCTCGAGCAGCTCCTGCACGGCTGAACAGCAGAAACACAAACACATACACCGCGTTTTGTAAGAGAACGAAGGATTGTTTGAAGGCAGAAACTACATTTATTAGATATTTCATGCATCACAGGAGAAGAGAAACAAGAGAGAGGAAAGAATAGACAAAAAGGCACGACGAACACAGGACAAAGGTGAAAGAATGACAAGGAGAAGATAATACAAGCATTAAACACATCTTATTATTCATATTTGCCTCACCATGTCTACCGGTGTGCGCCTCGGGTTCGAGGTCTGGCACCGACTTGAGTTTCGTTCCTTTTTCGCATGCATCCGTCAGAGCCACCACCTGGTGCTCCAGCCGCTGCACTCTCCGCTCAAGCCGCACTCTTTCTGAGCAAGCGATGCAGCAGCAACAGCAGCAGCACCACCAGAACCATCAGCAGCAGCAACAGCAACAACAACAGCAGAAACAAAAGGCAAAGTGAGGAGGATTTTCCCTTTCTCTAAACCCGAAAAATGGCAACGAATAAACAAAGGAATCAATTTCTGGTTCGACTCAAAGAAGAAGGAAGACAGAGGAAGAACAAGCAGAACAGCAGCAAAACAAACAAAAAGAATAAAGACAGGGAGCAAACAGCAGCAAATATAGCCGTAATGCTTGCATGCGCTGAGGCCTAATTCCTCTATCAGCAACGCCCGCAGCAGCAGCAGCAGCAACTGCAGCAGCAGCAGCAACTGCAGCAGCAGCAGCAACTGCAGCGGCAGCAGCAGACCGACGAACCTACCTTTTTCAGATGCTTGCAGTCGTGCATTTAACTCTCGTACGATTGCCAGCAGGGGGTCGTATTTGGTGACGACGAAAGTTTGCAGCTCAGGGGAGAAGGGACTCGCGTTTGATGGTGTTCGTCCCGCCATCTCGATATATCCATTTGTTCTGTCTTCTTTTTTGTATTTGTTTTACTTCCTTTTTATTTCGTTTTATTCAATTCTCTACTCTCCTTGCTTTTTTTCCCTTTTTATTTATTGTTTATTTCGGTTTGCTGCTTTCTAGTTTCCCTGATTCCCCCGTAGGCGACTCTCCCCGCATCGCCACTGTCAGTATAGGGGAGAAGGAGAGAAGAAAAGAAAAACCAAACGAAATAAAACAAATCAATGAACAGAATTCAAGACGAAGTAACGGGCAGCAGCAGGTACTGCTGCTGCTGCTGCTGCAGGTTACGGGCTGCTGCTGCTGCCCCGTAGGGAAAAATGGTTTGCTGCCGTTGTATTTTAGTTTGGTTTTCGGTAGTTGAAAGAATACACAGAGAAGAGAAGAAGAAACGGAACAAAACAAAGCCCCAATGTTGCCAAAGTCCCCGACGACAGGCGCCAAGCCACTGGTCCTGCTGCTGCCGCTGCTGCTGCTGCTGCTGCTGCTGCAGCTGCGGCTGCCAGCAAGTAAAAAGACAGTTATGTGTAGTTGTAGAACAACAGAAAAATTAAAATTTAACAAACTTATATAATATATATATAATTATACCATAAGCGAGCAGCAGCAACTGCCCCAGCAGCAGCAACACCTGCTGCTGCTGCTGCTGCTGCTGCTGCCGCCAGTGTTGCCGTCTCGAGTTCGTGGTGGGACACGCAGGCATTCACTGTGATTCCGGTTGTATTTGTGCTAATATTTGTTTTCCTTTTATTTTAATGAATTAAAAGTAAATAAATAAGTTTCAATTAAATATAGTTAAATACTTTCATTGTCTTGGCTTTCTCCCAGGACAACAGCAAACGGGGGCAAACGGGCGCCCCCTGCTGCTGCAGCCGCTGCTCCAGTGGTTGTTTTGTTGTATTTGTTGTCTACATCGAAATAAAAACAAAGTGGAAAACAATGAACTATCTGCTTTCTGTCCTGTCTGTCGTCCTTTATCTTTTGGTTGTCTGTTATCTGTCCCTTCTCCCCTGGCTCCTGTCTTGCTGTCTCTCCCGTCTTAGGTCTCTCCTCTCTTCTGTCTGCTGTCCCCTCTCTTCTGTCCCCTTTTTTCTGTCTCCTCTGTTCTGTATCTCTTCTGTCTCCTGTTGTGTTGTTTGTGTGAAGTGGGCCTGTGCATTCCTACTAATGCGGTGCCTGGCAGCTGAGGCCACAGAAGTGCTCAAAAATTGTCTTTAGTGTGAGTTCATTCAGCAATAGGGCTTGGATCTGAATGCATGTGGAGTTGTGTTTTAGAACGAGTTGCAGCAGGATGCGCTGCAACTCTTGTCATGCCGCCGCCTCTCCCCCGTCCCCCATTTCCTTGGACCGCCGGACCCAGGCTGCCTGGGGACTGGAGAGGAGGCCAGCTGTTTGTGTCGGCTCTTATATTCAGTGTTTCGACTCTTTTGCAGCTCTCCACTGTCCTCGCATATGACCAAAGACTCAGGTTGTACTTGGCGGCACACGTGGTTTATCACGGGACGTGCAAGCAGTGAACTCCATCCGACACCCAAAGGCCGGTCCCGTGAGTATCAGTAATCAAAAAAAAACGGTAAAACGAGGAAAAAGTAAAAGTAAAAGGTTTCCTAAAATCTTCGCCAATACCTCAGCCCTCTTTGGTTGACCATGATCTGCCCTCGTGTGGGGAGGCAACACTCGGTGTGGAGCCATTTCGAGAGGAAACATGCTCGACTTCGGCGTCCCACCTGGCGGAAAAAGTATTTCTATCAAGTAAAATTCATGAAGAATGCCTCTGCTCCGTCTGAAAAACCACATATGACCGGTACCGTGAAGCGGAAGCAGTTGACGTGCTCCTTAGTTCCCTCGACTTAACTTTTTTCGCCAAAACCAAAACGAAGATATGATGGTAGGTGGCGTATGTGCGTCGACTTTAAGTTACTCTACAAAATCACGTTGAACCAACTGTTTCTGATGCAGTTGATCAACAAATTTCTTGAAGGCTTGCAGAACTCTGCAATATATTCGTCGTTTGACTTCGCCGACGTGTTTTTGCAGCTCCCAATAAATCCTAACAAGAAGGAAGTGGCTACATTTCATTCCGACACTCGCAAACTATGCGTGCATGCTCTTTGGGTTTGTCAGTGAACCTGCCGAACTGCAGCGACAGATTAATCCCGAGTCGCTTGGCCGCTGTGCTTGTGTACGGAAGGAATGTGCAGGGGCACATCCAGCACTTGCGGCGCGCTCTACAACTGCTTCCAACAGTTGCAGCGTACTCTGCAATGGTTTGCGATAGCCCTAAAGTTTTCGTTTTTCCCAATTAGTTTCTTGGGGGTGTCGTTTCTTTGCAACAAGGGTCGAGCCACATCAGGCGAAAATTGAGGCTGTTCAGATATGGCCTGTGCTCCTATGCGCTCGAAGGGTCGTCCAGAAGAGGTCATACTACCGCAACTTCATATTGATGTACCTAAAAAGGAGAAGTAGCTTATTTGAACAGATCATGAAGATGCTGCCACCAGAAGCCTCATCAAGCACCTGACATCATCCCGATTGCTCGAGTTCCTTGATTTCGGCAGGCCTCTTTCTCTCACAGCTGGTGACGGCGACGCAGCAATTGAGGCGATGCTGGCTCAGCAATCTAACGACTCGAAAAAGCACTAGATAATCGCCTGCTACTCACATCGTTTCACAGACAGGGAACAGACTGCGTAAAGCATCTTCGCACATACTGGATACGGGAGTATCTAGTATGTGCGAAGGAGCTTTACGCAGTCTTGTGGGGTGTAAACACGTGTTGAAACTACCTCTGAGAAACTCCTATATAAAAGAGCAGCAAAGGATAATTGGGGCATTTAGGTATCGTAGGGCTCTCGGAACTGGACCCCAACCTCATCAGTATGTGCATCAAAATAGTGTCCACAGCTCTTCGTCTTGTTCCGCCCACGAGGACGGAAATGAAGACAAAAACACAACTGAGAGTTCCTGTAGGAATCCGTGTCTTCTCACATGATGGGGTGGCGTGGAATTGTAACAATGGAGGCGCTGCGGGCCATGAAGCTGATGATGTGGGGGCTGAGACCTCAGCCCCCCTCTTGTTATGCTGGATTTCGTGCACGTTAATAGGGAACATTACACTTCAGTGTAGTATTTCAATGAGCATGACTGAATAGTAGGCTATTCCTCTGAAAGTCCTTTGTTGTTCATATCCTTCAATTCCCACTGTCGAGTGTAACGGGCCGGCCGGTTTAAGCTGACTGACACCCTCAAGTAACTTCACTGACGCCATAGAAACCCAAACATCTCATCTAGTCCGGCAGAAAACAAAAATCAACGAAGCTTAAGGAAAGTTTCTTCTCCTGTTTTCTTCGCTAGAATTGTTCTGCTCCCATCACCACTTGACCCGGCACTGCGGCCCTAGAGAATAGTTGAAGAGTTGGCCTGGCATGTTGCAACACCCTTTTGAGCCAAATTTCGTGCCAGCTTCTTCTCTAGTCATACACCACACCTTTCACCGAGATTGTAGCTGAAGAATTCATCTGAGAACATACATGTCAGGCGCAATGTTCTGCAGCTGCAATTGCCTGTGACGGTTCCCGTATGCTCTTCAAATTGCCTTGTTATTAGTTACTTTGTTATTAGTTACTCCCGTGCAGTCGATAGGGCCATGTTCTGCTCATTTTTGCTTCGAATCAACACGCTGGCCTACATCGTTGACACCGCCAACGTGGAGATGCAACAACACCACTAACGTGTGGTATCTATATCTGCTTACAAAAACACGGGAATTTGCCCGCACTTTCTACACATGACAGCATCACATTCATAGTGAAGTGGAAGCAGAACGGAACTGAGATCCTGGACACCCATATTACAACACGCAGGGGGAAAAGTAGCGGTGTTTGTATGCAGTACGTCTGTGTATTCCTACCTAAAAGGTCTGGCTGCCCAGGGCCACATGCATTCTCAACAATTATCTCCAATGTTAGGGCGTGCAGCAATAGGACTTGGCTCTACATGCATGTGGAGTTGCGTTGTTGCACAACTTTGCTCTGCAGCTCGTGTCAGCACGCCTCCTCTTCCGCAGCCCCATGCCCTCGGCCCGCTTGTCCCAAGTTGCTGGGGATTGCGGATACCACACAGACCAACGGCGTGTTGGAAATTCTTATCAAGTACCTCGACCCCATTGCAATTCGCAGCATTCCTCCGATAAGAGAGTGGAATAACGTTATACAACTCCCCTCTTTGCTTGGGCTAGCTCTGAAGGGGACTTTAAAAAACGTTTCCGCCCTTCAGTAGCCAATATGCATGGAAGCGGAAGTACAAATCATCGCAACTCTACCGTGCTGCAGTGTAGGCTAGCTACAGAGTGCCAAGTAACTTTTTCATAGATGCCTATAGCTTACTGCATGCATCAAAACTAGGCCTGGCTACTCATGCATTGGTTGTTGCTCTGCAAAAAGTGTTGCGGCAACCCGCACCCCGGCCTATAAAGGAATCTGTCTTTGGTGTGTCCACTCGCGGCCCCTCATGCGAACGTGACCATGACACTGGGCGACTGTAGGAAACGGCAGAGCTGCTTTTGGGATTTATTTTAAATTATTTTATCTAGACTTTTTCTGTTTTGGTGCAACTGATGAGAGTTCTCGGTCATCAGGGTCCTGCGCACAGAACGACCACTGCAACTGCACACGAAACCGCGAGCAGCAAAGGGTTTAGAGGCGGCAGCAGACGGCAGCCTTGCGCCGGTTCGAAGCCTTTAGAAGAAGAGTGATTGAGTTATTTATGAACTGGCGAGTAGAAAGCAACCGGATTTTTTTTCGATGGCTGGAAACCATGTTGAAGTCCTGGCGTCGATCAAGTGGAAGAGGGCAGTGCTCTGAGCGTACAGGTTTCGTTGCATAGGCATAGTTGGGTGCCCAAGAAACCCGTATTTACAATTGTGAATATTCGTTTGTTTCATTGACAAATTACCAGCTCAGTTGGCTCTCACATTATCAGGTCTATATACACCGACAAAATGAAACCAACAATCAGCCCCAGGTTCGGCGGCCTGCCCTGGAGCAGCTTCGGGGCTTTCTGAAGTCCTGGGAAAAAGTTTTCTTTCTGTGTTTTCTTTTTTCCCAATGCATGCGGGCTTTTCAGACTCCACCAGTGTATGTACACCTCAAATTCGAGCCGCAGGTTGACCACCGCCGTCACTGCGATCTTCGCCGATCTGCCGACTTGAGAACTGTTTTTCTGTTCTTTCTTTTCATGAATATAATCTTTCATTGAAAGTGGTTCTTGTGAAACCATTTAGGTTCAGATATTCCGTTAAAAACCTCAAAATTGAATTTCGTGATCTTCACTCCGCACCGGACAGCAGTGGGAAAAAACACCAATGTAGCCTCTCCATGAACTTCCCTCCGCGTAACGCTTCACACTCCTCTTCCTCCTGCTTGCGAGGCCTTCTTAAGCATCTGTTGGGTTCGGTACAGTCGCGGCAGCAGNGCAGCAGAGGGAGCAGCGATTTGTGACTGTGTGGAATCAAAATTATTAAGACGAACATTTGGTCCTGAAGAGGCGTAGAAGTCTGAAAATCCGCAGCATTCGGTTTTGCATATGTTGTGGTGCTAAATGAGTTGAATCTCTGATGTACAACACCAGCATCAGCTATCGACATGGAGGCACGTGACAGCCAGGGGGAGGGGACGTCGATACCGGCGTCTCCCTCCTCGGCTCTGCTGGGGTACAGTACCAGCCGCCCCTGCGGTGTATCCGCCCCGAGCAGCAGCACTCCTCCTGCCAGTTCATCTCCTATTCTGCGGAAGTCTGACAGTTTAACATCTCCTGTGCCGGGTTCATCTGCTGCCGTGGCAGCAGCAGCAGCAGCAGCAGCAGCAGCGGGAGCAGCAGCAGGAGCATCACCACCACCAACAGCAACAGGAGGAGGAGGTGGTGGTGGTGGTGGTGGTGGAGGAGGAGCAGTTCCTTGCAGCAGCAGCAGCGCCGGCAAGGAAGATGATCGCCGCCGAGAGTTTCAGCGTATAAAGACTGTTTCTTTTGCAAACTTGGATAACGTAGGAGGCGGTGTGAGTAGTCCTGCTGCTGAGGGAGATAGTGCAGCAGGAGATTCTGCTTTTTCTGGTGTACGGTTAGAGGGGGTTTCATCACCAGGCCAACCCCTTACAGATGATGAGACAGAGCACCGCAGTGTGAGTGCTGTATCGGGTGCTTGGGCTCTATATCCGCACAGTTACAACAGCAGCAGCAGCAACATTTCTTTATATTTACCCTTTGGTAGTCGTTTTGGTTCTTCTTATTTCTGCTGCTGCTGCAGCCGCGTATGCCGATGGTGTCGGCGTCTAGGCCCTGGCAATGATCTTGCTTTTCATACAAGAGAGGATTTGCTGCTGCAGCAGCAGCAGCAGCAGAAGAGGCATGCACGTATAACTACTCGCAGCAGCACATTAAGTAATAGTAGTGGTGCTGCTCGTAGTAGTAGTATGAGGGGTAGTAGCTCAGCAGAAAAATTATTAAAACCTTTTCCTCTTGCTTTTACAAGTAATGAACTTGAGGATTTATTTTCTCTTAATGTAAACCACTGGATGCGTGTACGTATGCTACCTATGGGGGTGTTGCTGCTGCTGCTTACTCTCGCTATGTGGCCTCTGCTTGCGTGGAGCTTCGATCAACAGAGTGCCTTCGATCATAGAAGCTCAATAGGGATTATGTTTAACGTTGCTATGGGTATCACCATACTCACTTCTGCTGCTCTTGCTGCTGCTGCATGCATACCCAAAGCCAATGCATATGCAGAACATCTCACCACTATCGCCGTATTCGTTGTAAGTCAAAACAAGGGTTTAGGGTTTAGGGTTTAGGGTTTAGGGTTTGTTTGCACGTAGTTCGCTTAGACATGGGGTGCGGGGTCATCGGTATCTTAGGGTTTAGGGTTTAGTATAAAGTGTTCGGCATTTAGGGTTTAGGGTTAAGGGTTTAGTGTTTTTAGGGTTAGGCTTTCGTTGTGTAAGTTTCAGTATTTATTGTTTACTACGCATGCTGTATAACTTATGTTTCCTTGTCTAGGTTATATATATATATACATATATATATATATATATATATATGTATATANTATATATATATATATATATATATATATATATATATATATATATATATATATATATATATATATATAGCCTTTGCCCCTGAGGCTTTCGGGTTTAGGGTTTCGGGTTTAGGGTTTAGGGTTTAGGGTTTAGGGTTTTGTGTGTGCAGTTGGTGACGATGTGGGGTGTATGGAACGGTGTTGCGAGTTACCGGCTGGAGGCACAGCTAGACGACAAAGATGAATTTCGTTCAACAGAAGAAAGCACAGCTCTTGAGGCGTGTACAGCGATGAGCTATTTGTATGGTTTGCTTCCTGTTGTTATCATTGATGTTGTTCTACCCTCCAGGTAAACCCTAAACCCTAAACCCTAAACCCTAAACCCTAACGCTGAAACACTCTGAAACAGACCGTAAACCCTAAACAAGCTGAAACACGAAAAAAACCGAAACCCTAGCAATGTAGAAAACCCTAAACCCTAAACCCTCGTTAACCCCGAACCCTAGTTGAGAAATACATCGAACGCTCTAGGGAGGCTCTGCGCAGCTCTTGCTGCTGCTTTCTAGGGTTTAGGGTTTAGGGTTTTAGTGACAAGCCTGAATCCTAAACCCTAAAAAAAAGCAAACGAGCAAAAAACAAACGAACAATCGATGAAACAAAGCAAACAGAGACAAATAAAAGCAGCAACGAAGCCCTAAATAGTAATAATTTGTTGTATTTATTTGTTTTTTGTTTGTTTTTTTTCTTTTTTTTCTTTTTTTTATCAGAACAAAGTACTCTTGGTTGATTCATATATCCTTCTTCGGGACGAGCGCCGCTACTATTGTCGTTAGGGGGGCATTAAACCCTCGTTTTATTGCTCCTTCTTTTGTGTATGTTATATTCATTATATTTATGCTTTTGTTTCTTTATTTATCTTTTTTTATTTGGTTTTAGGGTTTTAGGTTTAGGGTTTAGGGTTTAGATTCGTGGGGGCTTGCATCTCCATCATTATTTTCTCGCTTCATCATTTCTTCTTTTTGTTGTTTGTTGGTTTTCTTGTTTGTTGTTCTGTGCTCTTTATTTTTTGTTTTTTTGTTGTATTATCTATTCGATTACTTAGGGTTTACGGTTGAGGGTTTAGGGTTTAGGGTTAAGGGTTGTTGTTTCTGCTTGTCTTTTATTGTTTGTAGCTGTTGGTTGTTTTATGTTATTTGTGGTTTCCTTTCTATTTTTTTTTGTTTCTTTATTTTCGCTCTTGTTTTCATTTTTGTTTTTCTGTTTTAATTTGTTTGTTTGTTGCGGTGGGGCAATTTCTTTCTGTTTCTCTTTTCTTGCATTTGTTGTTTTGTTTGCGTTTTCTTTCCTTTTGTATATTTTATCTACCTTTCTTTTCCTCTTTATAATATATTTATTTCTTTTGTTTTATTCTTCTTCTTTTTATTTTTTTTCTTTTTTTTTTCTTTTCTTCACTGCTGGAGTTGTTGCTGTTGAATATACCGACTGACCGCCGGTGCATGTTCTTATTTTCCTGTTTATCATATCACCTAATACATTTATTTTCTCAATTAATTTAATTTAATTAAATTAAATTAAATTAAATTAATTTATTTTTTTTGTGTTGCAGTGTCATCCGAGTTGTTACATATTTCGTGTTGGCGTTTTTTCTTTTTCTCGGTCGCTATGCAGCGGAGATACACCTCAGGCAAACCTTCTTGGGGTGGCTGGTAACCTAAACCCTAAACCCTAAACCCTTTTGCTTTTAATTAATACGGGATGAGTTAAGTTGTAGAACAAACCATAGAAAGACCCTGCACACATGCATCAGCTTCTTCAATAGGGTTTAGGCTTTAGGGTTTAGGGTTTAGGGTTTATGAGTGTTGAATCGGGTTTAGGGTTTAGTGTTAATGAGTGTTGAATCGTGTTTAGGGTTTCGGGTTTACGAGTGTTGAATCATGTTTAGGTTTTATGCGTGTTTAGGGCTTAGGGTTTACGAGTGTGGTTGAGGGTTTAGGGTTTAGGGTTTCCTTGTGCGCATAGGGTACGCGTCATCGTGTGGATTATCATGTTTAGGGTTTAGGTTTTATGAGTGTTGAATCGTGTTTAGGGTTTCCGAGTGTGGTTGAGGGTTTAGGGTTTCCGAGTGTGGTTGAGGGTTTAGCGTTTCCGAGTGTGGTTTAGGGTTTAGGGTTTCCGAGAGTGAAATCGTGTTTAGGGTTTACGATGGTGAAATCGTGTACAGGGTTTCCGAGTGTGGATAAGGGTTCAGAGTTTAGGGTTTAGGGTTTAGGGTTTAGGGTTTACATGTGTGTGTATGTGTGTAGGATACGCGTCGCCGTGTGGAGCGTTTAGAGTCGGACCTGAAGCGGCAGCGTTGCCGTGGTGGTGCGTCAACATCTGTTGAGTATTTAGTGCAGTTGGTGCAGCAGATGCAGGAGTTGAATACTTTATCTTTATCTTCTTCTTCTTCTGGTGATTATATAAAACCTGAATTAAGAATACAACTACAGGAGAGTAAAGCTCTGCTGCAGCAGTGTTTATCTATACTATGCACAACCACAAACCTATATGCTGTGAACTTTGGCCCCTTAGATAATATAGAACATATAGATATTATACAAGCCCTAGTAAACGATAAAAATGCATTACCTAAAGATTGGTTTAGGAGAAAGGAGACACTTCCTCTTACTGTCTCCTCTTCTTCACCTGATGTAACTATCAATAGACAGCAGCAGCAGGGAGAGCTAAGAAGCAGCAACAGAAGCAGCAGCAGCAGCAACCATCATACAAATAGAACCAACAGCAGCCATACTCACCATCAACTACACACCATAAAAAGTAAAACACATATACATACGCATACGGTGCCTGATGGAGCCGCACAAGAAGATAAAATAACACCAACAGCAGCAGCAGCAGCAGCAGCAGCTGCTGCTGCTGCTGCTGCTGCAGCAGGTTCTGGAGATGTCCATACACCCGAGGGAACCTCTCCCGCTGCTGCTGCTGCGGGAGCTGCAGCAACAGGCCCAGCAGCAGCAGCAGCAGCAGTAGCAGCAGCAGCAAAACGAGCAGCAGAAGGGTTAAAACAACAGCAGGTGCAGCAGCAACAACAGCAGCAGCAGCAGCAGCAGCAGCAAACAACCCCACAGCTTTTATTACTTCCTCGTAGTCGTCGAGGCTCTCAAGCAGGAGAAGAAGGAGTAAACCCTCAAGAAGAGACAGGAGAAAGAAACAGCAACAGAAGTTCAGTTCTATCGGATATGCTTATGATGCCGAGAAGAACAAGCAGAACAACACACGAAAAAAACACAACAGCAGAAGATAAACTTATACGCGTTTCTTATCTCTTCTCCCCGGGACTCACTGTAAATACCATACACTTTATGTCTAGGGTTTAGGGTTTAGGGTTTATTAGGGTTTAGGGTTTATTAGGGTCTAGGGTTTATTAGGGTTTAGGGTTTATTGGTCGGTTTTTTGTTATTTTTGCTCGTAGGAATTAAGGGTTTAGGGTTTAGGGTTTAGGGTTTATTGTGTGTATATTTACATCTAGGGTTTATTGTTTCCTGTCTATTGCGTTATAATATATATACATATATATATATATATATATATATATA
>NW_013567404.1:0-712 GCF_000499745.2 Eimeria mitis | reverse complement strand
AGCAGGAACAACGCCCTAAAAAACAAACAAATACTAAAACTAAAACTGCAACTCTATACATACACCCCAATGCATGCATGCATGCATGCATGCATGCATTGAGGTGTACATACACCGAAAGAAACAACAGACAGCAAGGNATACATCTGCATGCATGCATACATCTGCATGCATGCATACATCTGCATGCATGCATACATCTGCATGCATACATCAGCATGCATGCATCTGCATGCATCTGCATGCATACATCAGCATGCATGCATGCATCTGCATGCATGCATGTGTGTGTTTGTTAGATAGGCATCTGTCTGTCGGTGCAAATAATATAAGATCAATAAACAAACAAGAAACATAAAACATACATTTATATATTTCCCGTTTATTTATTTATTTATTTATTTATTTATTTATTTATTTATTTATTTATGCTGCGGTCTGTCCCACCCTAATCCTTTTTCTAGCTATTTGTTTTTTTGTGAGTTTAATAATAAATTTATCTTTTGGTTTTTTTATTTCTTTTGTTTTTTCTCTAACTATTAAATTTATGTGGCAAGGAGAAGACATATATGCATTTATACGCCCGTGAGCTCTGTATGTACGTCGCCGCCCCCGTGCTGCTCGCTGCACCTCTATATGCTCTATCACCAGGTTCTCCACGTCTAGGTTCTTTTGCTGCATACAAACATATAAATTAAATAAATAAATAAAT
>NW_013567403.1:884-1166 GCF_000499745.2 Eimeria mitis | reverse complement strand
CGGCAGCAAACCCCACACACCCACCATCAACCGAACCTATACACACAAACCCTAAACCCTCGTAAACCCTAAACCCTAAACCCTCAAAAACCCTAAACCCTAAACCCTCGTAAACCCTAGGAAACCCTAAACTCTAAACACCACTCTTGCAGCGGCAGCAAACCCCACACACCCACCATCAAACGAACCTATACACAAACCCTAAACCCTCGTAAACCCTAAACCCTCGTAAACCCTAGGAAACCCTAGGAAACCCTAGGAAACCCTAGGCAACAGTTAGAG
>NW_013567402.1:315-1166 GCF_000499745.2 Eimeria mitis | reverse complement strand
TAGCGAACTGCTGGCTAGCCACTACAGCAGCTAGCTACCTCTATACTACTGTGTCTGTCCCGTCCTTGTGTCGGCCCCGTCTCTGTCTCTGTTTCTCTCTGTCTCTCTCTGCCTCTGTCTCTGTCTCTCTCTGTATTTCTCTGTCTCTGTCTCCCCGTCTCTGTATCTCTCTGTCTCTGTCTCTCTCTGTCTCTGTATCTCTCTCTCTATCTCTGTCTCTGTCCCTCTCTGTCTCGCTCTATATCTCTCTGTCTCTCTGTCTGTCTCTGTCTCTGTCTCTCTCTGTCTCTTTCTGTCTCTTTCTCCCTCTGTCTCTCTTTGTATCTCTCTGTCTCTGTCTCTGTCTGTCTCTGTCTCTGTCTGTCTCCATATCTCCTACCGCCTCCTAAGGAGCCACACATTTACACTTTATTATAAAAGGAGACAAAAGGAGACACATATATCTGTTTCTGTCTCCTTTTGTCTCGATAAGGAGACAAAAGGAGACAGAAGGAGACAGAGATAAACTAAACTAAACTAAACTAAACTATACATACACCCCAACACCCCACAAAAAAGGAGACAGCAGCCAGATATGCATATGTCTTTAAGGAGACACCTGTCTCTTATAAAGGAGACAGTAGTAGAGTTCATTTGTAAAGGAGACAGACAAAAAAGACAAACATAAACACACACACACACCCTCGCTGTCTCTCTTTCTGTCTCTCTTTCTCTGTGTCTCTCTCTGCCACCACCCGCCAAGCGGGGCTGCGCCCCACACCGCCGCCGGCGGCTCCTGTCTCCTCTCTCCTGCTGCTGCTGCATGCAGCAGCTGCATGCAGCAGGTGCATGCAGCAGGTGCATGCAGCAGG
>NW_013567402.1:0-131 GCF_000499745.2 Eimeria mitis | reverse complement strand
ACAACAACCAACTGCAATGACCTCCAACGTACGCAAAAAGACCCACTTGTTTGGCTAGCTTTTTTTTTTTTCAGCTAGCCACGTTGACAGCTAGCCAGATAGACAGGTAGCAATATAGACAGGTAGAAAGA
>NW_013567401.1:0-1099 GCF_000499745.2 Eimeria mitis | reverse complement strand
ACTTTTGTTTTTTTTCCTCACCCTGCGTGCCTCTCAAAAAGCAGGGGCTGCGAGACGAAACGTCGAGGAAAACATTACTGTGTACGGTGTTTCGCTTCCGCGATACGCCTGTTTAGTGTCCTTCAAAGGATTTGGCGCTGTGAGTTCTGGAGCTGGTGCCTAATGTTTTGGGGCTCAGGCAGTGGACCTGCTTGTGAAGTGACGTTAGGTGCGGGCAGTTCATGAGCGCATCTCTAGAGCTGTGCTGTTGCGATGTGTATTACATGTGCGTTGATCAGGAGGTACGCCAGTTGTTGTAGAAGTGCTGTGCATTTTCAGGAAATGAGCCTGGCAAGAAGGAGGATGGCGGGTGGTGTTGGGTTGGGCGTGACGCATCTGGTTGGACCGATGGAACCTTAAAGAAGCGGCAGTGCGGGGGGCGGAGAGTGAGTGGCTTCGCGAGTGTTTGGCGAGTTTATTGCCAGTGTGTCTGCAGAGCAAGGCGTGGCATTTGGGGGGGTTCCGGTTGCTTGAAAATGCTCGTCGTAAGCGTCACATGGAGGTGCTTCCAACTGTGGTAGACAAACTGGCGCATGCACAATTGACTGGGTTTTGTATTGTGGTAGTCACTTGGCCGGAAACGGGACGAGCCTTGCTCGAGCCAACGGCGGTGGTTCATTGCATAATAAGGCGATACGCATGCTTGCCAGGCGTTTGTGAAACAGGTATGTCCAGCTGGTGTTTGATTGCTTTGATCAGCAGTTGGTTCAGGGGCCCGTGCATATTTTTGTCGTGGATGGGTTCCTGGCAATGCCCGTCAGCTGCGTCGGTCTACTCTTACCACATTTGCGTTTTTGCGCATCCTGTTTGCCTCTTAAAAAGCAGGAGCCGCGAGACGAAAACTCGAGGACCAGATTGCTGTGTACGGTGCTTCGCTTCCGGTATGCGCATGTTCAATGTCCTTTAAAGAATTTGGCGCTGTGCGTTCTAAAGCTGGTACCTAATGTTTTGGGATTCAGTGGAACTGCTCGTGAAGTGACGTTAGATGCCGGCAGTTCATGAGCGCATCTCTAGAGCTGTGCTGTTGCGATGTGTATTACATGTGCGTTGATCAGGACGT
>NW_013567400.1:1059-1166 GCF_000499745.2 Eimeria mitis | reverse complement strand
CAGCGGGAGCAGCGGGGAGAGCCGCAGATGCCGCAGCAGCATCAGCAGCAGCAGCAGCAGCAGCAGCAGCAGCGAGCAGCAACGATGAAGCAGCAGCAGCAGATCTC
>NW_013567400.1:640-807 GCF_000499745.2 Eimeria mitis | reverse complement strand
TAAAAGCTGCGAGCTTTGGGGAGATGCGTGCAGCTCTGGTTGCTGCTCCTGCTGCTGTGCTGCAGTCTCTCCTCTCCTCTATGCAGCAACCAGCAGCAGCAGCAGCAGCAGCAGCAGCAACTGCAGCAGGAACGACAGGTGCAGCAGCAGGAACAGCAGGAAGAATT
>NW_013567400.1:0-312 GCF_000499745.2 Eimeria mitis | reverse complement strand
GTGCTTGCTGCAGCAGGAAGCACGAGCAGCAGCAGCAACAACAACCAGAGCAGCAGCAGCAGCAGCAGCAGCACCAAAGGCAGGAGCGCCAACCACTGCCACTCCAGCAGCAGGAGCAGCAGCAGCAGCAGCAGCAACAGCAGCAGCAGCAAGGAGCTGCTACGCTTGTCTTCTATATATTGATATAGAGGCGGCTCTGTTAGATAGCCGCAGCATCCCTACACTTGCTGGGCCTATTCCGTTGCTGCTGCGCTGCAGACACCGCAAGCTGCTGGGGCCCTCCTATCGCGGCTGCTGCTGCAGCCGCTGCTG
>NW_013567399.1:962-1167 GCF_000499745.2 Eimeria mitis | reverse complement strand
ATAAATATAAATATAAATATAAATACAAATATAAATATAAATATAAACATGAATAAAAATAAAAATAAAAATAAAAACAAAAACATAAATACAAATATAAATATAATTACAACTATAAATAAGTATAGATAAAACGAGAACCAAAAGCAAACCAAAAAAAAGAAAGAGAAAAAAATATAAACCCAAGTATAACCAAACACAAAAC
>NW_013567399.1:0-773 GCF_000499745.2 Eimeria mitis | reverse complement strand
ATATATATATATATATATACATATATATGTGTATATATATATATATATATTTATTTATTTATTTATTCATTTATTTATTTTTATTTGGTTGGAAGCGAATGGTGAGAGAAGAAAATCAAAAAAATAAAATAAAATAAATAAAACAAATAAAAATGAAATAAATTAAATAAATAATCAACAACAGGATACACAAGTCAGACAAACAAAAGAAAACATAAAAAACAAAATAAATATAATATACAAACGAGAATAAGAAATTAAAAATAAATAAAAAAAGAATAAATAATAAACAAAAGAAATAAATAATAAATAATAAATAAAAGCGAATAACATATAATAAACAGAAAAATAATAAATAAAAACTAAAAAAAAATAAATTAAAATAATAAAAAATAAGCAAAAACAAATAAAAACAAAAAACAAAAACAAATGAACAACAAACAATAAACAATAAACACTAAACCACCTAAAACTAAATAAACCTAAATAAAATAAACAAAATGAATAAAAGTAAAAAAAATAATTAAAAATAAACAAAATAAATAAAATAAATAAAACTAAATAAGATAAACAAAATAAATAAAACTAAATAAAACTGAATAAAATAAATAAAGATAAATAAAAATAAATAAAAATAAATGATATAAATAAAACTAAATAAAACCAAATAAAATAAATAAAAATAAATAAAAATAAATAAAATAAATAAAAATAAATAAAAATTTTACTCTATAAGGACGTAAACGACCCCAAAAGAATTTTTTTTTAGCCGC
>NW_013567398.1:530-1257 GCF_000499745.2 Eimeria mitis | reverse complement strand
GGGGGGGGGGGGGGCCCAGGGGGGCCCCTCGGGGGCCTCCGGGAGAAGAGATAATAAAACAGGAGGAAGATATAAAAAAGGAGGGTTTATAAAGAAAAAAGATAGCGGCTATCAAAGGCTTATGAGACAGCTTATATTCTCTACAAACCCTAATGTTTTACAATCTGAACTTAAGGTATAATTAGGGTTTAGGGTTTAGGGTTTAGGGTTTAGGGTTTAGGGTTTAGGGTTTATGGGTTGGTGGAGTGAAGACGCAAAAGGAGCCGTTTAAAAACAGAAAAAAAATTTTTCTTGAGATAATATCTAGGATTTTTTTAGGGTTTAGGGTTTAGGGTTTAGGGTTTAGGGTTTAGGGTTTAGGGTTTAGGGTTTAGGGTTTGTGTGTGTAGCTTCGTATTCCTAATGGAGTTTCTTCATCTGATTCATCGCGGGTTGAATTTCTTTATCAAGACCCCGCCTCTCTCTACTACTGTCCCTTTTCTCTTGGTTAGATATTTTTTTTTCTTTTTTTTCTTTTTTCTCTTCTTTTTCTTTCTTTTTTTTTCTTTTTTTCTTTTTCTTCTTCTCTCTCTTTTTTTTTTCTTTTTTCTCTTTTTCTTTTTCTTTCTCTTTTTCTCCCTCTTTCTCTTCTTTTTCTTCTTTTTTCTCTTATTCTTTTTCTGTCTCTTCTTCTTTTTCTTCTTTTTCTGTCTCTTCTTCTTTTTCTGTCTCTTCTTCTGTGTCTCCT
>NW_013567397.1:13172-13967 GCF_000499745.2 Eimeria mitis | reverse complement strand
TATATATATATATATATATGTATTCTTTGTTTTTTTATTGATTACATTTAATTAAATAAAAAAAAGCAAAATATTATATTTGTGTTGGGGTGTATATGCTGCATCTCCTCTTTCTCTGTCTTTGTTGTTTTGTCTCTTTCTTTCTTTTTTGTTTTCTTTTTTTTCTTTCTCTTTATTTGTTGTTTGTTTGTTTTTATTTTTGTTGTTTATATGTCTTTCTGTCTCATGATGGCAATAGCTAGCTAGCTAGCCAACCGCAGCAGTAGCTAGCTAGCTAGCTAGCTAGCAACAGGAGTAGCTAGCTAGCTAGCCACGGCAATGGCTAGCTAGCTAGCTAGCTAGCTACCAACAGCACTAGCTAGCTAGCTAGCTAGCTAGCTAGCTAGCTAGCTAGCCACGGCAATCGCTAGCTAGCTACTGATACCTATCCCTAGCTAGCTAAATATATATGTCTAGCTAGCCGCAGCTATATTCATAATGATGGCTAGCTAGCTAGCTAGCTAGCCCCGCTAACTAGCTAGCTAGCTAGCTAGCTAGCTGGCTAGCTAGCTAGCTAGCCAACAACTGGTGCTCTATCATCGTCATAAATTAAATAATTAAATAAAAAAATAAAAACGAAGACAAATACAAACCTTCGCTTTGTTTGTTTCTTTTTTTACTTTCCTTTCTTTTTTATTTGTTTTTTATTTGTGTATTTGTTTATTTTTTTTTTGTTTTTTATTTTTGTTTTTTCTTCTTTTTGTGTTTCTTTACATAAGAGGGGTCATCCTCTTCCTGCTGCTGCTGCTCTTCCTC
>NW_013567397.1:12426-12933 GCF_000499745.2 Eimeria mitis | reverse complement strand
TATTTTTTTGTTTTATTTTTTCTTTATTTGCTGCTGTATCATCCTCTGTCTCTTCTGCTGCAAGGCCCTGTGTCTCCTGCTGCTGCTGCTGCTGCTGCTCCTGCTGCTGCTGCTGCTGCTGCTGCTGCTGCAGCAGTTTGCGCTGCTTCTTGGGGGCCTTCATGCTGTTGCTGCTGCTGCTGCTGCTGCTGCTGCTGCTGCTGTTGCTGCTGCTGCTGCTGCTGCTTTCGTCGTCATCTGTCTCCTCTTCTTCTGTCTCTTCTGTTGCCTGATAAAGAAACAACGAAAATAAAAAAATATAAAAATAAATATAAATAAATAAATAAATATATATATATATATATATAAAAAAAATATGAACAAAGAAAAAGAAACAAAGAGAGATATCAACAAAGAAGAAAGACAAAAAAATAAACATAAATAAAAACAAAAACAAATAAAAATAAATAAAAATAAATAAAAATATATAAAAATAAGCAAAAGATAAGAAATACAAACAAGAAAAAG
>NW_013567397.1:11946-12326 GCF_000499745.2 Eimeria mitis | reverse complement strand
AAAAATAAATAAAAATAAATAAAAATAAATAAAAATAAATAAAAATAAATAAAAATAAATAAAAATAAAAACCAAAGACAAACCTTCTGTTTTATTGAGGCGGCCCCTCTGGGTGCATAGCGGGGCCTCTTCCATCGCTCCGCAGCAGCAGCAGCAGCAGCAGCAGCAGGAGCAGCAGCAGCAGCAGCAGCAGCAGCGGGAGCAGCAGCAGCAACAGGCGTCGCCTCGTCGGTGGAGTCATCATCGCTTAGCAGCTGCAGCAAACGCAGCAGCAGCACAAACACAAAGACATTGCTGCTGCTGCTGCTGCTGCTGCTGCAGCTATTGTTGCAGCAGCTGCTGCAGCTGCTGCTGCAGCTACTGCTGCAGCTCAATCAGCA
>NW_013567397.1:11775-11846 GCF_000499745.2 Eimeria mitis | reverse complement strand
CTGGGTGCATAGCGGGGCCTCTTCCATCGCTCCGCAGCAGCAGCAGCAGCAGCAGCAGCAGGAGCAGCAGG
>NW_013567397.1:10000-10147 GCF_000499745.2 Eimeria mitis | reverse complement strand
GCAGCAGCAACAGCAGCAGCAGCAGCAACAGCAGCAGCAGCAGCAGCAGCAGCAGCAGCAGCAGCTGACCCCGACAGCTTCTTCTCTTCTCCTGATTTGTATTGGCTCTGCTATTCCTTTGATTGTCTTACCCAGACCCTCACCCCT
>NW_013567397.1:9761-9978 GCF_000499745.2 Eimeria mitis | reverse complement strand
GCTGCTGCTGCTGCTGCTGCTGCTGCTGCTGCTGCTGCTGCTGCTGCTGTTGTTGTTGTTGGTGGTGGTGGTGGTGGTGCTGCTGCTGCTGCTGCTGCTGCTGCTGCTGTGGTTGTTGCTGTTGTTGGTGGTGGTGGTGCTGGTGTTGGTGGTGGTGGTGTTGTTGCTGTTGCTGCGGTTGCTGCTGCTGCTGCTGCTATTGCTCTTGCTGCATCTC
>NW_013567397.1:9504-9661 GCF_000499745.2 Eimeria mitis | reverse complement strand
GCTGCTGCTGCTGCTGCTTCTCCTGCTGCATCTCCCGCTACTGCTCCTGCTGCTGCTGCTCCTGCTGCTACTGCTGCTGCTGCTGCTGCTGCTGCTACTACTACTGCTGCTGCTGCTGCTGCTACTGCTGCTACTACTGCTGCTGCTCCTGTTGCTA
>NW_013567397.1:9062-9404 GCF_000499745.2 Eimeria mitis | reverse complement strand
TGCAGTTGCTGCTGCTGCTGCTGCTATTGCTCTTGCTGCATCTCCTGCTGCTGCTGCTACTGCTGCTGCTGCTACTGCTGCTGCTGCTACTGCTGCTGCTCCTGCTGCTGCTCCTACCGCTGCGGCTGCTACTGCTACTGCTACTGCTGCTGCTGCTGCTGCTGCTTCTCCTGCTGCATCTCCCGCTACTGCTCCTGCTGCTGCTGCTCCTGCTGCTAATGCTGCTACTGCTGCTGTTGCTACTGCTACTGCTGCTGCTGCTGCTCCTGTTGCTACTGTTGCTGCAGCTACTGCTGCTGCTGCTATTGCTACTGCTGCTACTACTGCTGCTGCTGCTGCTGC
>NW_013567397.1:8140-8400 GCF_000499745.2 Eimeria mitis | reverse complement strand
TAGGGGTTAGTGTTTAAGGCATGAGGACTAGGGTTTAGGGTTTGGTGTCTAGCGTTTAGCTGCTGCAGCAATAACACCAGCAGCAGCAGCAGCAGCAGCAGCAGCAGCAGCAGCAAGAGGGGGGCCCCACAGTGGGCCCCTCAGCTGGGGGCTGTGCCTTCTATAGGAGGGGGGCCCCCTTCTTACAGCAGCAGAATAAAAAATAATTAATTAAATTAAATATAAACTAAAAAGAAGATGCTGCTGCTGCTGCTGCTGCT
>NW_013567397.1:5998-8040 GCF_000499745.2 Eimeria mitis | reverse complement strand
TAGGGGTTCGTGTTTAAGGCATGAGGATTAGGGTTTAGGGTTTGGTGTCTAGCGTTTAGCTGCTGCAGCAGCAGCAGGAGGTACAGGGGCCCCCTGGCTGCATGCGACAGCAGCAGCAGCAGCAGCAGCAACAGCAGCAGCAGCAGCAGCAGCAGCAGCAGCAGCAGCAGTCGCTCGACACCTCTGCTGTCTCGCCCGGCTATTTGACTGTCTCTGTAGTTTTTGCTGCAGCAGCAGCAGCAGCTCTTTCTCTTCTTTTTTTTTGTCTTTATTTTATTTATTTCAACTCTTCTTTCTGCTGCTGCTGCAGTTGCTGCTGCTGCTGCTGCTGCTGCTGTTGTTGTTGTTGCTGCTGCTGCTGCAGCGCCCAGCACACTGCTGCAGCAGCTCACCTGCTGCTAGGGGCCCCTACACGGTACCCTCTCCTGGGGGCCCCTAAACCCTTCGGGGGCCCCTGGGGGCCCCATGACGTCAGCTCAAGCAGCAGAGACGGGGGGGCCCCCTGGGGGCCCCCCCGGGGGCCCCCCCGAGGCAGCTGCGCCTGCTGCAGCAGCTCCCGCTGCAGCAGCTCCTGCTGCAGCAGCTCCTGCTGCTGCAGCTCCTGCTGCTGCTGCTGCCGCTGCAGCAGCAGCTCCTGCTGCTGCTGCAGCAGCTCCTGCTGCTGCTGCTGCTGTTCCTCCTCCGCCTGTTGCTACACCAGCTCCTGCTGCTGAGAGGCCCTCTCAGGGGCCCCCACCCGCTGCAGGGGGCCCCCCAGCAGCAGCAGCTGCTGCTTATAAGCAGCAACCGGCAGCGCCAGCAGCAGCAGCAGCAGGAGGTGCTGGGGGCCCCCCTTGGGTATCTGGGGCCCCCCTGCATGCAGAGGGTACGGGGGCCCCCGGGGCCCCCGGGGGCCCCCCATATCCATATGCTGCCTATGCAGCAGGGGGGCCCCCAGGGGGGCCCCCCGGGGGGCCCCCCTTTCCTTTCTTCTCTTCTGCTGCACCTCCCTATCTTACTACTGCTTATACGCCATATGGGTACAGCTGGGGGGCCCCCGGGGGCCCCTATGTTCCTCTTGCTGCTTCAGGGGGGCCCCTGCCGGGTATGCAGCTGTACCCTCCTGCTGCTGCTGCTGCTGCGGCGCAGCAGCAGCAGCAGCAGCAGTTGCAGCAGCAACAACAACTGCTGCAGCAGGAACAAATACAGAATCAGCAGAAGCAACTGCAGCTGCAGCTGCAACAGCAGCAGCAACAGCAGCAGCAGCTGCAGCTCCTCCGCAGCAGCAGCGATGATACAGCATCCACAGCAGCAGCAGCAGCAGCTGCTGCTGCTGCAGCAGCAGCAGCAACAGCACGAGAGGAGAAAATAACAAATGGTGTTCGGTTCCTCTCTCATCCAGCAAGTAAACCCTAAACCCTAAACCCTAAACCCTAATATAAATAAATAAATAAATATAAATAAATAAATAAATATATATATATATATATATATTATGCATATGCCGCAGCATCTGCAGCATCTTTCGTGTTCTCTTTGCGGCAACCTAAAGGGTTTAGGGTTTAGGGTTTAGGGTTTAGGGTTTAGGGTTTAGGGTTTAGGGTTTGTGTGCAGTATCTGGTGCTGCTGGTGGTGTAAAGAGAGAATTTCTGCAGCGCAAAGGATTTACAAACGAAGAGATAGATGAGGCCTTTGCTCGTCTTGCCCTGCAGCAGCAGCAGCAGCAGCAGCAGCAGCAGCAGCAGCAGCAGCAGCAGGTGCAGCAGCAGGTGCAGCAGCAGCAGTTGCAGCTGCAGCAGCAGCTGCAGCTGCAGCAGCAGCAACCGCAGCAAGACACACAGCAAATTAGCCCTGTAAGATATTAGATTATACAGCAGCAGCAACTGCAGCAACAACAGCAGCAGCAGCAGCAGCAGCAGCAAGGGAGATTGCAGGAGAAGGTCCTAGAGCTGCTGCTGCTGTTGCTGTTGCTGCTGCTGCTGCTGCTGCTGCTGCGCGCTCAGCAACAGCAGCAGCGACAGCAGAGGGTAACTGCACTTGGCTGATAGTCGTATGCATGCATA
>NW_013567397.1:1498-4258 GCF_000499745.2 Eimeria mitis | reverse complement strand
TGCTGCTGCTGCTGCTGCTGCTGCTGCTGCTGCTGCTGCTGCTGCTGCTGCTGCTGCTGCTGTTGCTGCGTTTGCTGCTGCTGCTGCTGCTGCTGCTGTTGCTGCTGCAGCTGATGCTGAGGAATTTGCGTTCAGCAGTGACAGCAGAAGACCGTCTCCGCTACGGCAGAGTCAACTCCACCGCCCCACGCTTTATAGGTGACCCCACACCCACTCGATCCCAACACAATAAAAACACGATCCCAACACAATAAAAACACAAACACACGATCCCCACACGATCCCCACACGATCCCCACACCATACACCATCCCCACTCGATCCCCACACAATAAAAACACAATAAAAACACGATCCCCACACGATCCCAACACAATAAAAAACAATAAAAACACGATCCCCACACGATCCCAACACAATAAAAACACAATAAAAACACGATCCCGGCTCCCCACACGATCCCGGCTCGATCCCCACACAATAAAAACACGATCCCAACACAATAAAAACACGATCCCGGCTCCCCACACCATCCCCACACCATCGCCACACGATCCCCACACGATCCCCACACTATCCCGGCTCTATCCCCACACGGTCCCCACACGATCCCAACACAATAAAAACACGATCCCAGCTCGATCCCCACACCATACCCACACGATCCCCACACGATCCCCACTCGATCCCCACACGATCCCCACACAATAAAAACACAATAAAAACACGATCCCCACACGATCCCGGCTCCCCACACGATCCCGGCTCTATCCCAGCAGGAGGGGACAGGCTGTCTCTTTGTGTTTGTTTTTATTGTTTTCTTTGTTCTTTTTATTTTATATTTGTCTCCTTTTGTCTCTTTCTCGATCAATATCTTTTCTTTTTGTCTCCTTTTTTTTTTTTTTTTTTTTTTTTTTTTTTTTTTTTTTTTTTTTTTTTTTTTNTTTTTTTTTTTTTTTTTTTTTTTTTTTATATTTTTTTTTTATTTTTTTGCATGTGTCTCCTTTTGTCTCTTTCTGTATCAATTCCTTTCTCCTTTGTCTCTCTTTCTGTCTCTTTTATTTATTTTTTTTTTATTTTTATTTTTATTTTTTTATTTTTTCTATCAGAAAGGTTCGCTTTGGTGCGGCCACAAGTGGGCCTCCTCCTCACCCGCCTCGGCTTTAAAGAAGACACAAACTCTCTCTTTGTAAACCCTAAACCCTAAACCCTAAACCCTAAACCCTAAACCCTAGTGGCTGACAGACACAGAAAACACCAGCTTTTGTATGCGGAACGGCGAAATAATGAAGAAACCCTAAACCCTAAACAACACAAGCAATATATTATAAACCCTAAACCCTAAACAATAAACCCTAAACCCTAAACAATAAACCCTAAACCCTAAACCCTAAACCCTCGTGAAATTTCAGCCGTCATCAAATATATGCACTATGCAAGTTACTGTCTCGTCTCCTCTTTTAGGACCTAGGGTTTAGGGTTTAGGGTTTAGGGTTTAGGGTTTAGGGTTTAGGGTTTGTGAGTGCGGTTTGTGTGGTGTACAGGTATTCCGGGGAGACATGGAGACAATATCGGACTGCTGCAAGATGCTAGAAGAAGCATTTGCTGCTGCTCCTGCTGCTGCTGCTGCCTCTCCCGCTGCTGCAGCAGCAGCAGCAGCAGCAGCAGCAGCAGCAGCAGAGGAAGCAGAAACTAAAAAAGAATATGCTGCTGCTCTGGGGGCCCCGAGAGACACCGCCAATGGGTGGAGCTGCAGCCCCTGGCTGTCTGATCAACCCCAGCCTTGGCATGCAGCAACAGCAGCAGCAGCAGCAGCAGCAGCAGCAGCAGCNGGCTGTCTGATCAACCCCAGCCTTGGCATGCAGCAACAGCAGCAGCAGCAGCAGCAGCAGCAGCAGCAGCGACAGGAGCAGCAGCAGCAACAGCAGCTGCTGCAGAAGAGTCCTCAGCTATACAATCGGCAATTGCTGCAACCGATCCGGCTGCAGCAGCAGCAGCAGCAGCAGCAGCAGCAAACAACTTGGAAGAACGCAGACTCGAAGCACATCAACAGCAGCAGCAGCAGCAGCAACAGCAGCAGCAGCAGCACGAAGAGACTGCCGCGCCAAAGGGGACGGCCGTTGCTGAGGAAGAGAGACTGCATGCTGCAGCAGCAGCAGTAGCAGCAGCAGCAGCAGCAACAGAAGCAGCAGCTGCTTCAAGCGCTGCAGCACCCCACAGCGAAAAGCCATCAGAGGGGGATTCCGGAGCAGCAGCAGCAGCAGCAGCAGCAGCTGCTGCTGCTGCTGCAGCAGAAGAGCCTCGAGGAACCCCTGGAGGCAGCAGCAGCAGCAGCAGTGACAACGATGACGCAGGCAGCAGCAGCAGCGCAGCAGCACCGAGCAGCAGCAACAGCGATTGCTGCAGCACTAGTTGCAACAACAACAGCAGCAGCAGCAGCAGCAGCAGCAGTAGCAGCAGCAGCAACTGCTACGACAACAGCAGCAAGAGCAGCAGCTGCAGCGGAGTAAGAAGGAGCTCCTGCTGCAGCACACAGAGCCAGGGGGCCCCCGGGGGCCCCCCAACCTCTTCTAGGCGCAGCAGCTTCAAGGCTGACGTTGAGTCTGCTGCTACTAGCAGCAGCAGCACGGCTGGTTCTCCTGCGCTTCTCTCCCCTGTCGCCTCTCAGCAGCAGCAGCAGCAGCAGCAGCAGCAGCAGCAGCAGCAGCAGGAGGACAGGCCCTCAGCAGCAGATGCATGCAAACCAGAAGCTGAGCCGCA
>NW_013567397.1:949-1398 GCF_000499745.2 Eimeria mitis | reverse complement strand
TGAGGGGGGGCCCCTCGGTTGCTGCTCCGTTGCGCTGCTGCTGCTGTAGCTGTATATACACTGCGGCTCAGCTTCTGGTTTGCATGCATCTGCTGCTGAGGGCCTGTCCTCCTGCTGCTGCTGCTGCTGCTCCTGCTGCTGCTGCTGCTGCTGCTGCTGCTGCTGAGAGGCGACAGGGGAGAGAAGCGCAGGAGAACCAGCCGTGCTGCTGCTGCTGGTAGCAGCAGACTCAACGTCAGCCTTAAAGCTGCTGCGCCTAGAAGAGGTTGGGGGGCCCCCAGGGGCCCCCTGGCTCTGCGTGCTGCAGCAGGAGCTCCTTCTTACTCCGCTGCAGCTGCTGCTCTTGCTGCTGCTGTCGTAGCAGTTGCTGCTGCTGCTACTGCTGCTGCTGCTGCTGCTGTTGTTGTTGCAACTAGTGCTGCAGCAATCGCTGTTGCTGCTGCTCGGTG
>NW_013567397.1:589-849 GCF_000499745.2 Eimeria mitis | reverse complement strand
ACAACGGAGCAGCAACCGAGGGGCCCCCCCTCTGTTGCTGATGATATACAGCAGGGGCCCTTTGGGGGCCCCTGGGCCCCCCAGCATGCATTGCAAGCACTTCCTTAGTGCTGCAGCAGCAGCAGCAGCAGAACAAATGCAGCAACACAGACACAGCAGCAAACGTAGCCAACATTTTCCCTCGTGCTGCTGTTAGTGCAGCAGCAGCTGCTGCTACTGCTGCTGCTGGTGCTGCAGCAGCTGCCGCAGCAGCTGTTGAG
>NW_013567397.1:0-489 GCF_000499745.2 Eimeria mitis | reverse complement strand
GGCTGCTGCCACCAGGGGTTCCTCGAGGCTCTTCTGCTGCAGCAGCAGCAGCAGCAGCAGCAGCTGCTGCTGCTGCTGCTCCGGAGTCCCCCTCTGATGGCTTTTCGCTGTGGGGTGCTGCAGCGCTTGAAGCAGCTGCTGCTTCTGTTGCTGCTGCTGCTGCTGCTACTGCTGCTGCAGCATGCAGTCTCTCCTCCTCAGCAACGGCCGACCCTTTTGGCGCGGCAGTCTCTTCGTGCTGCTGCTGCTGTTGCTGCTGCTGCTGCTGCTGCTGCTCCTGTTGATGTGCTTCGCGTCTGCGTTCTTCCAAGTTGTTTGCTGCTGCTGCTGCTGCTGCAGCCGGATCGGTTGCAGCAATTGCCGATTCTATAGCTGAGGACTCTTCTGCTGCAGCTGCAGTTGCTGCTCCTGTCCCTCCTGCTGCTGCTGCTGCTGCTGCTGCTGCTGCTGCTGTTGCTGCATGCCAAGGCTGGGGTTGATCAGACAGCC
>NW_013567396.1:739-1167 GCF_000499745.2 Eimeria mitis | reverse complement strand
TTACGATATGTATAGCGTAGAGTGATGTTTTCTTTGTATTAGGGTTTAGGGTTTAGGGTTTAGGGTTTAGGGTTTATGGTGTGTATTTGGGGTGTATGTACAGCTCGTATACTCTCTACCCTGGGGGCCCTAGACACTAACCTCATTCGTAACTATGGTGAGGTGTATAGGGTCTTCTGGGCCTCTCTGCTGCATGGGGGCTGGGTGCATCTCACTATAAATATATTTTGTCAGGCGGCGGTCCTCTTTATCCTTGAACCCGTAAGCAAACCCTAAACCCTAAACCCTAAACCCTAAACCAACCCAGTTGCGACGCGTTGGCTGAGGGGTGAAGGTTTTCTGGGCGAGTTTAGGGTTTAGGGTTTAAGATAAACTGAAACCCTAAACCCTAAACCCTGTTGTGGCAGTCTTGTTTGGGATCTCCAACA
>NW_013567395.1:1009-1167 GCF_000499745.2 Eimeria mitis | reverse complement strand
GGAGACAGGGGCCGCTTCATCACCTATAAAAAAAAAAAAAATAAACAAATAAATAAATAAATAAATAAATAAATAAATATAAATATAAATATAAATATAAATAAATAAATGGTAATGATGTTAGTTAATAAATAAATAAAGAGAGAAAGAAAAAAAAG
>NW_013567395.1:0-853 GCF_000499745.2 Eimeria mitis | reverse complement strand
TTAGGGTTTAGGGTTTAGGGTTTGCCTTGATGAGTCTCTGTAGACAGCTGCCTAGGTCTGCCCACTCTTTCGCTGTTTAATATTAACTATACACTTTCTAGGGTTTACTGTCTAGGGTTTAGAGTCTAGGGTTTAGGGTTTACAAGGGTTTATAAAGGGTTTAGGGTTTATAAGGGTTTAGGGTTTATAAGGGTTTAGGGTTTACCTTGATGAGTCTCTGTAGACAGCTGCCTAGGTCTGCCCACTCCCTGGCTCTTTTCTATAAACTATAAACTGTCTAGGGTTTAGGGTTTAGGGTCTATAAAGGTTAATTAGGGTTTAGGGTTTAGGGTTTATAAGGGTTTAGGGTTTATAAGGGTTTAGGGTTTAGGGTTTACCTTGATGAGTCTCTGTAGACAGCTGCCTAGGTCTGCCCATTCCTTGGCTCTATCAAACGCCGCCAACACAGACAACACCTCTCCACTATACCGGCGAGCTTCTGCTGCATTTATAAATAAATAAATAAATAAATAAATAAATAAACATAAATATAAATAAATAAATATAAATAAATAAAAAAAGAAAAAAAAGAGAGAGAAAGAGAGAAAGAAAAAAGAGAGAAAAAGAAATACACAGACAACACCTCTCCACTATAACGGCGAGCTTCTGCTGCATTTATAAATAAACAAATAAATATAAATAAATAAATAAATAAATATAAATAAATAAATAAATATAAATATAAATAAATAAATATAAATAAATAAAAATATAAATATAAATAAATAAAGAAAGAAAAAAGGAAGGAGAAAGAAAAAAAATAAATGAATTTTAATAAATATATAAAAGTCTAAACAAATAAAAATACATAGAT
>NW_013567394.1:780-1168 GCF_000499745.2 Eimeria mitis | reverse complement strand
GTAGCAACTCAAGTGAAGGACTATTGCCGCCTTCCAGAAGCGTATCACCAGCCAGCCGGAGCTTGTAGAAAGCACCAGCTTCGGTGTTGCTAGGATGACTCCCGTGTAGTTCCAGCCGTATCGACGCAGTTTGCCGCTGAGTTAAATCCTATGGTGCATACGGAGAAAAGCAAACGAAAAAACTATTACGGTCTATCCAGGAACACTCCCGTGCAGCAATAAAAGGTAAGCACAGGCAATTTGTGGTTAATGTGCACCGTTTGCAACACGGTTTTCCCGCCACAGCCCCAACCCACCGTAGATGCTTGTCAAGCGACGTCTAGCTAATAAGCACCTGCTGGAATGTATATCCCAACTCACAGTGCACGAGCAGCATGCAACAGCCGCA
>NW_013567394.1:543-683 GCF_000499745.2 Eimeria mitis | reverse complement strand
GTCACGTTCACGAGCTTGGCCAGGCCTGACAATTCACCCGCGTCGTGCAGCTCGGGCAGCGCCAAGAATGCCTGTTACAGGAAAACGCTGCCGACGAGATTCCGTGGATTGCCTATACACTAGAAGCACCTAGGCACAAG
>NW_013567394.1:334-438 GCF_000499745.2 Eimeria mitis | reverse complement strand
GCGAGTGTCTCGTACTGGCACGGTTTCAACGGATATACAATTGTCGGCACCACAGAGCAAGAAACACTGGCACGAGCCACCTGATGCACTCCGCTCACCAATCC
>NW_013567394.1:0-204 GCF_000499745.2 Eimeria mitis | reverse complement strand
GCCATCAGGAAAACGCTCGCCGCTTATTTGGCACTTCAGTCGATTCCACTGGGGTGGGTTCAGCACCACCTGGGGTGCAGGATGTCCGGGCCTATGACGCGCATCTAAGCATGCTGAGCTCTCCATTATTCTAGACTGTGCAGTTCTGCACCTACATATGAGCAGCGCATGACCGGACGTTGTTGGGTGCAGGGGTCTGAGGTC
>NW_013567393.1:969-1258 GCF_000499745.2 Eimeria mitis | reverse complement strand
TATATATATATATATGTATATATATGTTTTTATGTATATGTATATGTATATGTATATATATGTATATGTATATATACAGAGGTATATAAATTTATTATTTGTGTATGCATGCAGCCCCAATGCATGCATATAAAAACAGGCTAATATAAATATTTATAAAGAAAAAGAAATAATAAACAAATCACAACACCGCGCATACGCGCAATAGATACTGCATGCATGCATGCATGCACGCATGCATGCATGCATGCATGCATGCATACATACATAAGTATACGCATGCACGCAT
>NW_013567393.1:599-869 GCF_000499745.2 Eimeria mitis | reverse complement strand
AAGAAAAAGAAATAATAAACAAATCACAACACCGCGCATACGCGCAATAGATACTGCATGCATGCATGCACGCATGCATGCATGCATGCATGCATACATACATAAGTATACGCATGCACGCATGCATGCATGCATGCACACATGCATGAGTGCATGCATGCATGCATGCATGCATGCGTGTATGTATGCATGCATGCGTGTATGTATGCATGCATGCGTGTATGTATGCATGCATGTATGTATGCATGTATGTATGCTGTAGGTATACTA
>NW_013567393.1:0-279 GCF_000499745.2 Eimeria mitis | reverse complement strand
ATATATATATATATATATATATATATATATATATATATATATATATATATATATATATACATATATATTTGTTTATTTATTTTATTTATTTATTTATGTATAAACAAAGAAGTAAACAAAAGCTCTCTTGTGTTTACTGTTGTTTATCGTCCTAAGCAGCAACACACAGAAACTCATAATACACCCTTTCTATTTATTTATTTATTTAGTTTATTTATATATATATATATATATATATATATATATATATATATATATATATATATATATATGTATATA
>NW_013567392.1:864-1168 GCF_000499745.2 Eimeria mitis | reverse complement strand
TCTGCCAACGGCACCTTCCACTGCATCACGTGAGTGTAGGGAGCAAGACACTGCTCAGTCGCGATTGCAACTCACGACCCTACAACATGCTCCGGATCCAGAAAACACACGCCCGTCAGCGACAAGTGAAAAGAAATATACATTCGAGTACTGCATAAATCAAGCTCCACCTTCGCACAGTTCTGTGCTTCTAAGAAGAAAGGAGCAGCCCCTTCCACGGAGCGTATTGATGTAGAGCCAGGGCCTCTGCACGGCCACTTCACAAGCACTACGCACGTGGACCAAAGACTGGACGACTTCGGAT
>NW_013567392.1:0-698 GCF_000499745.2 Eimeria mitis | reverse complement strand
GACAATTGCTTTTCCTCATTATCATCTGCCACCAAATATTCCCTAGAGAGTACCAAGCTCGCCGATGCGCCACCAAGGGAACAATACGCGTTAACATACACCTCACTGCATAACGCGCACAAAGGCATACAACGCACTTTGCACCAGCGGAATATGTGCTATGTGAGAGCGCTGCTCACTGGAAATTCTTCACAGGCAAACCGCCGTTCATACGGAGGTGTAAAAATGCAGCAACGAGTGCAAACAGGAAATTGGGTCGCTACGAACACCGCAGAGAAACTTGAACTGTTTGGTTCTGCAGCAATAGCTGGCAAGGATTATTCTCCTCCGGTCTCCTCAGGGTTTGCTGCCGCTCCGGATGAAGGGAGGGAAAACCCTGCATGCCCCCATGCAAGAAGGTCGCAAGCCTGCCCATTGGCGTCTGCCGTAGCAGCATCTGCTGTAGCAGCTGCTGCTGCTGATCCCCACTGCTAGTAGCTCTCTCTTCCCGTATGCCCCTTGAAGCCTCCATCTGCTTGTCGTGGTTTATCTCTACTTTCCACAAGCAGCAGCAGCAGCAGCAAGGCCACGGACAAAATCCTCAGTAGCTCCAGCCCACATCGCCAACCCGAGAAATAACACAGAAACAGCGGCTGGAGAATCCAGCAGCAGGCCCCAGTGAAGTGTTTGGTGCTGCAGCAGAGGCTAACAGGGCTCAC
>NW_024013860.1:0-633 GCF_000499745.2 Eimeria mitis | reverse complement strand
TAAGAATTAAATATTCATAAATATATTTTTATAAATAATAATATTAATTCTATCAGCGAGTAAGTACCCATAGAAAGCACCGATCAACTAAAAGTTTCAGTGCCATTTCAGCCCAAACCCCTTTATAAAAAAAAACAATATTTTATTGTATTATTATAAAATAAAAAATTATTTTTTTTTAATATATTTACGACAAAAACTGACGCTATACCCCCCAGGAGTTGTATTTTGCCTGAGACGAACAGTCTGTCGATGATCGTAGAGAGATGTTCAAGTGTAGCTGCAACCTGCGTGCAGCATGGGGGGGTATATTAACTAGGCTGCTATCTCCTGCTTATATACACTGCCTTCTCTCCTGCTTATATACACTGCCATCTCTCCTGTTTATATACACTGCAGTCTATCTAGCTCTATCAGCCTCAGCTACAAGCAACGCACCAGCTGTTGTTTCACTCATACGTCATGGGGTTCATTGAATTACATAACCTTCTTAGTTCAAGCAGCAGCAGCAGCAGCAACAGCAGCAGCAGCAACAGCAGCAGCAGCAACAGCAACAGCAGCAACAGCAACAGCAGTAAACGCAGAGGCAGCAACAGCATTCTAGCTCAAGAAAGAGTATCAGCAGCAGCAGCA
>NW_024013859.1:0-633 GCF_000499745.2 Eimeria mitis | reverse complement strand
CAATATTTCTCATGTACTCTACACTGTTCCTCTTGGACGGTCAAGCCATTAGTCACTGCTTTAAACCCACGTAAAGGACCGCTATTGAATTGTCTATTGATTTGTTTATCTATTGATCGTTGAATTGTTTATTGATTTGTTTATCTATTGGTCGTTGAATTGTTCTATTGATTTGTTGATTTGTCGATTTTGAATCGTTTTAGTGATTGAGGTGTTTCCTTGATTCGTTGACTTGTTGGTGCATTTACTTGTTTCACTGACTTATTGAATTGTTGAATTGTCTGGTTGGCTTGTCGAGTTGTTCGTTTGTTGAATCGTTGAAATGTTTCGTTGATTTGTAGACTTATTGAATCATTGAATCGTTGTGTTGATTTGCTGGTTTTTGAGTCATTTCGTCGATTTGTCGGTTTCATCGAGTTGTTGAACTGCTGATTCGTTTTATTGATATATTGAGTTGTTGATTTTTGAATCGTTTCATTGATCTGTTGAAGACCAAAATATCTTATTGGTTTGTTGATGATTGCATTGTTCTATTGTATTGCTCTACTGATTTGTTGATTTGTTAATTACTGAAACGGTTAATTAGCTTGTTCTTTTCACGGAGTTATTTTGCTGTCTCAGGCAGCTATAAGG
>NW_024013858.1:0-31892 GCF_000499745.2 Eimeria mitis | reverse complement strand
AAGCCGGTGCGTGCTGTTGTTGGACGCGGACCTCGTTTTGACGCAAGTGCTGATCATCCGGATGGTGAAGGCAGGGTGGCAACTCAGGATGGCGCTGTTGTTGCAACTACTAGCGTAGTTATGCGGGGAACTACTCTCTTTAACAGAAATCTTGTTATCCATTTTATGTGTGCCGTGCAGCGAGTATGCTCCGCACAGGATTGAACCGCTTTCTTGGGAGGTACGCTCACAGAGCATATGCTTTTGATCCTGAACGCCTGTCTTTCTAATATTGTGGCTTCCTGTGTCCAAGATTTCCTTTTGCAAACTCCTGCGCAATTGTTACGTTATCTGGTTGTTATGGTTGAATCTTCTCTCTGTAGGACGTTTTCGATGCTCATGCGTTTACATATGGCCCAGAAGGCAGTTCTGTTCAAAGCTAAGATGCCTTATCAATTAGCCGGTGCCTATTCGGTCTCTTCCAAATTATGTGCATTTTTTCGTGGCAGCCTGTGCGTCCGATGTTATGTTGTGGGTGAAAGAATCCACCTGCGCTACCCACATCGGAAGTTCTCGGCAATCAGCATTCGCGCCTTGCGACCACTTTCTTTCCTCTGGGGTGTTCCTTAAAATCGTAGTCGACAGTGGGCTGCGGTCTGTTTTGACGTATGGTGCGGGATGCCTGCAAAGCCACATATGCGGTTGTTTTCAAGCGTTTGGTAGTATTCGGTTGATTCCATGGCTCCTCATCCACATTAAAAACTTCTGTTGAGCCTACATGCTCTGTATCGCTTATAAAGAGAGTTAGTTTCCCCCGACGAACACGATAGTGGTAGGAAACCTGCGGCCAAACATTTGATCTACTGAATAGGGGCAACAACCCTATTTTCAGTGGTGCCGCATTGACGGTTCAGACCAGCACTGTAGCGCCTTTTTGTACCTGTTATAAATATCTAGACAGAATAGTGCCTAATGAACACACATTGCTTGATTTCTTTTGTGGTACTGAGTTGTGCAGTAGCTCAAGACAGTCGTCCCAACTTTGCACATCTGCGCAGTTGAGAAAAACTGCCAGTTGCTGTTTTGGCTAGGTGCGCGCGGAATACGGCTCGTATAAGTTCAGTAATGGCGGCTCATATTCTGCCAAATTTTCGGCACTTGCTCGCTGTTGCTTTGCATGTTTGTGTGCAATTCACCTGAGACGACCACCAAAATATGCTTTATCTTGCAGTCGACTCCGCTGAACAGCACTGCATGAGATTGAATTGTGCTGTCAAGCAAGTCGAAAGCTCCGACCTCAACCTTACCAAATTTCAACTTGAGTTTGCTGCACGCCTACCTCCAAGCTAACTATGTATTTTGCACGGAAAGACGCCTGTTTGTTTGTGTCATGCGTTGTGAGAGTTGTCTTGCCGCATTCTTCGCTACCTCCCTGTATACAGGCCATGCGCTATATAGCGCATACCTTGTTGCGCGGTGTCACTAAAGATGGTAGTCAAAACCGCAGGAGTTGAGGTATTCACTGTAGATAACCACTCACGCTTGGTTTCATGTAGCATTCAAGAATTATTTTGCACCACCAATTTGCCGCTGCCGATTCACTGTAGGAGAGTGGAACGCACTATTCGCTGACCTACACACACGTACGTAAGCGCATGCAAGAGTCACCATGAAGGCCTGCGCACCATGCTTCTGGAGGCTGCACTTAGCTGCTCGTTTGACGATCATTGTGAATATCCATTTTGCGGTCAACTTTTCTAGGGAAGAGAAAAGTACAACAGGTGCATATTGCAGAAGGTTAACTGTTTTCCATGCCTGCACTGATGAAGCAATTGGGGTCTACAGTTTGTACGTTATTTGGACAGCCAACTCCAATGCAGCCGCTGCAGCAGTTTGTGGCTGCGATTGAAACAGTTCTTCTCGTCAGGCAGTTAGGCCTCGGTTTTGCGCCTGACAGACGGCAGACGGCATCGGAGTGGAACAAGGAATTTACACGAGTTGAGGACCCTGGACCGCCTAAATCTAAGGAATGACGAACGCTACAAATCTTTTAAATTGTTTGCTTTGGTTGCTGCTTCCTGAATATTACTCACACGATGGATAGCTTTGCGTAATACACGTTTCTGGAACTGCTACTTGCATTGGCGCAGGTGGTTCACTGCTCAACTCAAAGTATTAATACCCACTAGATTAAAGGTATAGTGAACCTAAAGAGAGTGTGTCTTACGTGTTGCGCAAGGTGAGCGCGAAGTCGGGAACTGCTGGCTAGGTAATAGACTGTTTTCACCGGCCTCGACAGAGCAGCATCCTTCTCTGATAGAGTCTCGACTCTCTGACAACTGAAAGACTGAACGACATTAGCACTTTGCGCAACCACATTGGTGTTTGATTCGTCAGAGAGAGAGACCACAATTAGTATGGGTAGCCACTGAATTAAAAACAAACCGAAGTCGCCTTTTTGCTGAAGAACCTACGTAAAATACCATGGCTCCCGTCCGAAAGTGACGAGAGGAGTTTTTTCATTGTTAAGCTGAAATCTCGTAGGGTTCCGTGATCAAGCAAGTGAAAACTGTGATACACATACGTAGCTCTCTGTGCACGTTTTTGCGTGCATGCAGTATGCGCGTCTCGGGCATCAATGCACGCCTTGAGCTTTGACGCAGACTGTGCGTTTCATTGCGAATCAAGCCCCATCTCTGCACTTATGCAAATCAGCCAAACCCACATGTTTACAAAATGCATTCAAGGATGAAGCGAAAGACTTACTGGTTTTGCATGACTCTATGCAAGAAAGCCTTACTGGTTTGGTGGTGGGGGCGACTGCTCTTGGTATCAAAAGTCTCGTCATCCATTGCTTCTGTGCCGTTAAGCGAGTATGCTCCGCCACACGTTTTTACCCCCTCATGGGGAGTTACGCTAGCGCAGCATTTGCCTTTGATCCTGAACGCCTGTCTCTCTAAACGTTTGACTTCCTCTGCCCAAGATTGCCTTTTTTCACAGTGGGTATGTTATTTGGCTGTTATGGTTGAATCTTCTCTCTATAGGATGTTCTCCATGCTCATGCGCTTACGGATGGCCCAAAAGGCACGTCGGTTCAAAGCTAAGGCGCCTTACCAATTAGCGGGTGCCTATTCGCTCTCTTTTCCAAATTATGGGCATTTTTTCGTGGCAGCCTGTGCGTCCGATGTTATGTTGTGGGTGAAAGAATCCACCTGCGCCACCCACATCGGAAGTTATCGGCAATCAGCATTCGCGACGTATGAGCACTTTCTTTCTTCCGGGTTGTTGGGCCTGTGCTTCCTATCATGATTCCAGTTTCAGTTCGCTGGAAATTTGGCTCCATTCAGGACAGACCCCTTACCTGCTGGATCAAGCTAATTAGAGTCGCGATTTGTCTTAAGTTCTACCTGCTCTCTCTCATGTCTGCCAAATGGCGACGTAAAACCCAAGGATACAATAAAATATCCCATATATGAAGCCCCAAGATACAAAAGAGGGTTACTGCTCAAATAGCATGTAAGCCTGCTCAGATAGCACCTAGATGTTGGTGTGCATTTCTATTTCTATATATATAGACGGCATAAGGGTCTTCTTTCATAAACCGCCTAGACATAGCGTTTTACTTTTTGTAAAGGTGTGAGCTTATAACTATACACGGCATGCCAAAACGTCATTCATGCTTGTAAATGAACTAGCTGCTCCTAGCGAGGTTCTCCTGAGGGCAGCGAAGCTCACCGATTCTTCAGATGGTATGTCACAAAAGTGACTGACGGTGCAAGATATATTTTCTAGACATTGGCTTTTTCAGAGGGGGATTACGAAGTGCCCAAAACTAAAGGAGGCATTTGTTCGCTGTTGCACGCGGTTTCAGGGCTAGGTCGTACAGACAAAATCCTCCCTGGATTCGGGACACCATTGCCCACAAAAGGTCCGTACCATCCCCAGTTCTGTCTTCTGCATGATCACCTTGTGTATCGTTTCTGGTGCGATGTCAGGCATACACCTATATAAGCGTGAAGCAGAAAATGCACGACGTGTTTAAACCTGTCTTGAACAAGGCCGTGAGGAAAGGGACCAGCACAACTGTTCCGTTTGTTGATGTCAAAGACGTGAAGGGCAGCCAACAACGAAGGCATGCAGAATCTATAGGGAAACCCTATGGGTACACGGAGTGTGTTAGATGTGCGATAAATACTAAATTAGTTAGTTCTTAGAGCTGTGTTCGAGGTGGCTCCCTTAGTGACTGTAGCGCTGAAGAACATGGGTCCAGCTGTGCTGCAGCTCGTATGTGCTCGTCTTTTTCACATCTAGGAGCCACAGAGGTTCCGCTAACAGGGAAAGATTTGAGACAGGCTTATCGAAGAAGCGTTCATGGCTATAGCTGCATCACAACATTGTCGGCCGTTCCGGCTTGTTTGATACCATGAATGAAAGAGCCAATGTGTCTACATGCAGATAGTGCGATGCCCCGGCACATTACGACTAGCCACAAGGAAAAGGTTACGGGAAGAAGTGAACTTACTGTGATAGACAACAATCAATAACTTCCGGCCACCATGTAGGCGCATAACGAAGTCACTTGCAATAACCGCTGATCTTATAAACAAATTTCGGTCCATCTCTGGATACTGAAGGTCATGCTCGCGCACGGATTGCAATATGAAGCGTAATGCTCTAGCTCAAAATCTACGATGGTGCTGTTAGGAACAATTTTAAAGTTTTTTCACCGTTTGAGGACCCTACGGCCATAGCCGCAGCTTTGTCTCCTCGTTCACTTACTTAGAACGTAAGTGACACCCAGCTGTTGAACAGCTTCAGTCTTTCCCACCACTGCCTATTGCGCACCAATCATCACATTTCGGACCGTTAGTTAGTGGCAGAAAACAGCACGAGTTCCCTGCCAAATCAGGGAGTGCGCTTTCTGCATATTGCCAATTACGGTTTTGCTACAGGGAATGCGTGATTTGCCGTAGGCTTACTATCAGCAATCTGCGCCCCAACGGATTACGCTTGGGGAATGAATCGATCACGAATTTCAAGATTTTTGTCGTGTGGGAACAAGCCTCCTATCTGAGCCATCTACTTCACCGAGCATCTAATGAGCTACAACTTTCCGTCTTATCCACAGAGGCTTGACTGCGGGCGCCCCTTTTGAACTCACAGATTGTAGGCTATGGTCTTTGCGATAGTTATTTTGACGTTATATATGTACTTGGCTTGTCTCTGCAAATCACTTGTGCTGGCTACAAATTGTCCAAGTAGTAGCGGTGATGTGAATTTGCTAGAATCCGCTTTTTATCGCAGTACTAACACACCTTTAAAGGCAATCGCGACTTTGCATTCTAGAACAACAGTAGATAGAACTAAATGTTTATAGTTCCTGGCCAGTCATGTGGTTTAGCATTTAGTGGCTCCGGTGTTGGCTGACATACAAGCGCGGCCCTCTGCTTTATGCCAGTTGCACAGTTTAGATAGGCTGTTGATGGTAGTTGCCTTCAGAATGCCCACACAACGTAGGAGATGGCTCCAAAATTACTTTATGCGGTAGCCAGGTATCCAATTGGCTAGCCGGTGCGTCGCATCAGTGTGCAAATTCTAATGTGAAGTGGAGGTAAGATGCACTACCATGACACTGCGAGGATTTCTGAGAAGTATGCTGGCATGATACCGGAGTGCATAATTACTTGTGCAGAAATGCTGAACATTATTGTTTGTGGGCAGCACCCTTTTATGGAGCATCTGCGCTCTTAGCAAGAGGACCACTGCTGCTGAATTTCGCTGAGTTGCCCTTCACAGGGAAGGTGTTTGGCGACCTTTTGGTACAGTTTGTACGAAACCCAACGATCTAACTGTCACTATTTGCTTGCGTGAAGTTCCCTACATTTTTGGGAGCATTGAAAGCTGCACGTGTGAAGACAATTGGTGCGACCACAGCTTCTTTGGCAAACAGTCGGTGGGTGCTGTGCCATAATTATGATTCCACACAGGACATGCGTGTTCAAGGCAAAGAGTCAGGGTTAGCTGTATTCCTATTATCTTCAGGTGTAAGGGCTACGTGTTTGGTATCACACGTGTTTGGGCATAGTCTGGAAAAAGCGGGAGTTGCCCGGCATATGATGTCAGGCGGCTCTTGACAGATGAAGAAACCCGCTTCCACAGGTTGTGCGTGAATTTCAGCGATGGCTCGCATGCTGCGCGTTCTCAACGAGAAAAAAACAATCACCTTATCTTTGCTGTGGATCATAAGTGATCGTAAACCGAAATGCCATAGACTTCTCCGTATGCAGAAACACGTGCGTCTTGGATCAACTTTTGTATATGGACTCTCCTTGCCAAAGAGAACTGCTGCAACTGCAGAATGTGTGTCCTCTGCTCACGACGACACATCTAGCTCGAAACGTTCCGATAGTTTCATGAAACAAATGCATCGCAGACTGCAGCACCAGGTGTAGCGACCGTGCTCATCTAGAACATACATTGGTTGCCTAGCACGACGGGAGCCGTGGCTGTAGGCTCTCTATTCAGAACATTCACAGGTCTTGCCGGTGCGTTTATTACCTAAACTAGTCTTTTCGAAGTGGGAATTCAGCCAGTAAGCCACGAATGAGAAAGGGCGGCAGCTATAACGTGGGAAGTTAGTCATGGCCCTTCGTCAATGTTCTACTGTTGCATCCTATAGTTCTTGTGTTGGAGGCTGGTGGTCAACCACAGGTCGCAGCGCTATTCAGAGTACTTTTACTTGCATGAACTGCCGATTTGGCTCTCTCGATGCAATGTAACTGTACAGTATCTCCAGCCTTTCACACACTGCCGTTATTTGCTTTCTTGGAAGCCGACGAGTGCCTTGGCAGAAAACAAGTTGATGCACTGTGTGCGCGTGCCTGCACAATATGACGCCCTATCCTCGGCTATTTTCTGGGGAATTGTTTTCAACTTACAATATATGAGGCTTCGCATAATGAGCGTAAATTGAGTGGCGGGCGCAACGGCATTGCTCAGGCAGTAAGAGCGCTGCTGCTAATTCGAGCGTGCCTGGACTGTGCCTTCACCTTAACGAACCAAAGCATGGCTTTGCGGTGCAACGTTGGCGAGTTTGCATACATTTCCTTTGCTTTGCTCTGTCATGTATCTCTAGGTGTTTCGCTAGGTGTACGGCAATGCATAGCGTGTTGCTTCCACCTTCGTTCCTTTCAAGACATGCACGTGGCTTCCAGGTGAGTTAGCATCCGAAAGCGCAAAATTGAACACTCATGCAGTCCATATTTTGTCGGACGTGTTGAGCGCAAACGTTGCCGTGCTCTGTTAATTCACTTTTTGGACTGCTGAATGCTGTGGAGCTAAGTCATGTATGAAGACCGTAGGTGCCCCACCCCAGCTGCGGCAGAACCACTTTTTTGGCGTAAGGGTGAAGTCGGCTGTTGTTTGCTTCGGCGATAACAACCTTCTGAGCGCAAACCACAAACGTCCCTCGCCCTGAACGTGTTGCTTTGTGGCCTTATGCCTGAGGAGTGCATGTGGTCGTATATGGAGTGTATAGTGCTGATAGCAAGCAGGTTTTATTCTTTTGGCTCTATGTCGCGAGTTATTTGTCCTCTGCACTGGTTGCCAGCTCAAAATAATAGTTGCAGATGTCCATTTGCTCTGGTGGTTTTGGACAGGGCCTGCATTCTCGGGCAAGCTCGCATTAGTTGTTCCTTGTGAAACGCCAAGCTAGTGTGTCCCGTGCTAAAACAGCAACAGCCGTTGAGTGGCTGTAACTGCTCCAAATATTTGCTGCAGCGTGCACTGGACAGTTACTATTGCATGATTTCAGCCGCTAAACATCGAATCAATTTTCGCTGAATGCTTAACGTTTCCTTAACGTGCAAACTACATCTGCAGTTATATCGTTGGTGCACAAGTGCGAGCTGCGCCTTTTCAGGTTTCCTTCAAGTTTTGTGACGGTTCCAACCCGTCATAATGATTCTTCCTACAGCATGTCGTTATAGTTAGAAACTGCAGCATCTTCTGAGCAGAGTACTGGGTGGGAGGTGCTCGATCGCTAATGTGGTCGTACTCTTCAAGCTATTTTTCCAGGAGACAGTGCTTCGTGGCTATCACTCGGAATTTCTACCGCTCACGGCGAAATGTGGTGCTCTCAGAAAGTACGTTTTATGCTTTACAAAATAAAAGAAAAGAAGGCAATTCGTTAAGGATACTCTTGTGACGTCTCAGTTTTTGCGCAATGTTCTGCATTTTCGTAAAAGCTAGCTATATGTGCGTTTCCGCTGTGATAGGCAAAATGCGCACAATCTGCAGCTAACGGGCATGATTTCGCGTTAGGCTGCAAAATGTTTCAATCCAAAGGTGAGTAAGTTGAAGCAAGCTACTCTCACTGTAAATAGATGTAAAATGCTTTTGCTAGGCTGAGAAATTCCTAACGTTCAGCTTGTAAGCTTCCCATGACAAAACAACAACGTGACACTGAGCATTCTGTTGGATCTTTCTAGCAGAGCTTTGCGATAAATATACCCCTTGGTTTGCAGATGGTGACCAACCACCTTCGTACGGGATACTCATCTTTCTTTGCAAAAGGTAGTTTGCCCTGATTTAACATAGCCTGTGGTGTATAATTGGGGAGCCACCATTTCATGGTTTCGAGGTTTCATCTATCCTTCAACCCCTTCTCGGATCACTTGGACAGGCCCATGCTTTTTCAACGCGGCCCTCGAGTACAGAGCTCATTCACGTGCATGAGCTGTTCTCACCATTATCGATGTCGCTTCCACAAATTCGGACTGCCCTACTATCTACGGTATGTACCTGTAAGAATGGGTTTACAAAGCTCGTTTTAAACTGGCTCCCTGTATAGGGCCACCCATAGTCACTTTGGGGTCGAATCTTCTGAATTAGGAAGTGCGTAGCATGCTGTACATTCTAATGTACAAAATACAATGACTATTCAAAATTCTATGCATCCTTCGTGTGCTGCAGAGAATCTGCATGGTCAACAGCGTCTGTTTGAGTGTAAGGTGTGCTGCATGCTTTGCAAAGGACACCTGTGCTACTTGTTTTGCTTTTCTGAAGGCCCCGGACTGGTACAGAACGACTGGCGTGTCGGCTGCACTTCGGTTGATATTTCTAATAAACATTTCGCCGCATATTCTGCGAAGTGCACGAACGCAGTCCCTGTAGTTCTCTGTGGATGGTAGCTGATAAGTGCCCCCTACTATAGGAGACGCGAGACTGAGTCACTTGCTGATGTAGCTAGGTCGTTTCACCAACGAAATGCCGAACGGCTAACTGGTTCTCACATTTCTTGCTGGCTGCGCAGCTGGCTGCAATTTGTGAGCCTGGGGCTATCAACCTCCGCTAGCGTGGCGGTCTTCAACAGAGATAGCTACACTAGCTCTTGCAGGACATTGACTGGAGCCAGTGTTTGCCGGGAACTTTGTAGGCAAGATGGCCCCTCTGCACAGGAGAAACTGCAGTGCACGTTGCGTAACGTCCCGTGCAGTCTGTGCGCGCAATGTGCTGCTTCGCTCCGCGGCATGCGTATTTCTAGCGCTTAGCCGTGTTATACTCTCTTCTGCTTTACAGAGCTTCCAGATTGCATCGATGCGACGGGATCCAGGAAGAAGCATCTATTTGCACCACTCCGTCACTTAAATTTTGAACGGATGCGTAGTGCTGAAAGGCAGAGGAATATAGTAGGAATATGGTGACTCCGGTCATGTGCCATTTGCTCGTGTGTGCAAGTCACACCGTTCAGCTTGCACGATTTTATGAATGCAAAATCGTGCAAGCTGAACGGTGTGACTTTGAGCGCAGGTCGTAAGTTAAACATGCCATGTAGAGCATATTAGGCACGAAAGATGCATGTTCAGATGTGTTCATGGAGCAATAGAATTACGACGGCTCACATATATCTGTTCTTTCAAAAATTGTCCTTCCGGATTTACAAGCATTCAACCGCAAGCTTGTGCGTTTCTCGGGATTGTTAAGGGCAGCCAAAATCGTGACTATAGCGCTGCAATGTTAGGCAGTTTTCCAGGCAGCATGAATATGGTAAGTGCTTCCAGCAATAACGAGTTGTACACAAGTTTTTCAACTTGTGTTCTGCCCGCGATGGCTGTGATGTCACTGTAGTTATTCGTCCGTAGTTCTATATTCAATCTGTATATGGGGAGCGAAGCCTGCTAGCCGGGTTGTATGCTTGGATGACATCACAATGGATCACCTGAGTGGCAACTGCCGGCCTGTGGTGCCGAAGGATACGTCCTGTATCAAACTGTAATTCCGACAATTTTGGTTCCCATGTGCGTTTGCGTTTCTGCTAAGATCGTATCTAAGACAAGTCCAACTCGTTGAGGCTCAGTGCGCCTGCAGATTGTACGATAGGGAGCTTTTCTTATGAAGACGGTCGTCGTACATAGTAGAATCCATAAGAATCCTCTATGTTGGGTAGTAGCATTGATGCTTGCCAGCTCAGTGTTCAATGCTTGCTGTTTCTGGCTTCACTTGTAATCAATGAACCCAATGAAATGTCATTTACAGCCACGACATGAAATGTTCGTGTTAGAATTGTGCAGCTACGAGCTACAGCGTAAGAGTGCGGATTGACAGTTCTCTTTTATTCCGAACTTCCTAGCGGCCTCAGAAGCCAAACAGTTTCTTGCTTTGTCGTTAGTGCTTGGTTTGGAAAAGCCCCGCCACTCAAGGCGTAGAACAACTCACGCATTTTTTGAGCAGCCACAGATGCGCATTTGGACGTTAGTTGCTGCGCCTGTGCAGACAGTGCGTCGCATGCAGTCTGAGACAACAACACCAGCAGACAAAGTGAATGTTGAGAAAATCTGACTATGGTCATGTGTACGTGCGAGGTCCGTCGCCTAGCATAGCTAAACGCAATGGCAGCTGATACCAGCTCCGCATGAAAACTAGTCTTCATGCTGAGTATCCTTGTGATGTTTATGAGGCAGGTCGTACGCTTCTTGTCTGCTTTAATCCGCGTAAGCGTCTTTAGTAGGCCGCAAGTGGAATCCACGGTAGTACCAGAACCGCAGGAGAATCGGTGATTGGGTTAGACGATCCCTCTTTGCTCCTTGGGTCTGCGAATGCTCAGCAAGATATAAAGGCAATTCTTACTATATGTAGGACGTGCGCCCTTGTCAGATTCGCAACAAAGGAAATATGTGTTTAGAATGATAGCTAGGCAAAGATTGCATACAGATTTGCGATTGCATAACAGTTCACTGAAGAGCTTCGATCGTCCGCATGCAGTAAAGGAAGCATACTCTGAGAGAAACTGCTAGGCATAACCCAATGCGGCTATACATTGCTTCCATGCAGAATGTATGTGATACAACAGATATGATCTATGCCCAGGGAATACCAACACTCTGCCGGCTCATTTGCACATCTCGATCTGCATGGTGGAGCGTACGCATAAAATGAGTGCACCATCAAAACGGTTCTGCCTGTGCGAGTGTCGGGTTAATCGAGGAAAAATTTGCGCAAGGGACTGCGTGACTAGGGAGTAAGCTGCTCAAGTCCACAGAACTTAACGAAATTGGCAAATATCTTTCTGCAGAAAAGCACTGAGTGCGGATTGCCGTAGAACGAGATGTTCGAGTTGCGCATGTGACGCTTCATTTTATTTCTGTTACTGTTCGTCTTCAGACTTTACTGCACTCCCGCTGCTGGCGTTGCTTCGCTGTGCAACTGTAGGTTGCACTTGCCCCTGCATTCATGCTTGCGCATGCAGAGGCTTGATACGGCAAGCATTCTTGTCCTTGTCTGCCCTATCCAGCCAACGCTTAGACCTTAATTTGAAATACAGTGCGACTTGGAGCATTTCGCCAGGGGGATGACATCAGAATGAAGAATACGGGTACACCTACTCGGATACTCGTTATTGGGAAGAACCTTATTGAGACTGGGTCTGCATTCAGGCTGTGTGTTGCGTACCTATGGTGGCCGTATCGCCGCTGCCAAACAGTTGAAAATTTGGCCTGCACATCGACTTCAGGTCCGAATCGTGATACTAAGACATGCAGGTACTCGTTATTAGGGGTATCTCCCGAAGCCCTTCGTGTCATCCAGAGCTGATAGCTTCTGTTTACTTATGGTATGTTCGTTTTCACCTGGAATACCGAAGTGCATGGACAATGTGCCTTACCACATGTTTCTTTGTGTACTTGTAGTGTCGTTCTAAATTGGCAGCTCGTGCGTTTTTCGGGCAATGAATTGCTTCCCCGCCTTCGTGCCGGATTAGATGGACAAGTGTTTTTTGCAGTGACAACGTGACATATTGCTGTATGTTACGTCCTTCTTGGAGATTTTGGGGCTGCCATCCAGATTGTACGCACCATCATATCATAGCGTGTGAAACTGCGAACCTCTCAGCGAATGACGTAGCACGTTTTTGTTTGTGTTGATGAACGGAATCTCTGGGCTTTGTGCTTGTCTGTCTCAAATATTACATGTATCAACTAATTCGTGCGCGCAGCTGGTGTGTACTCTCCAGCACAGGTTTAGTTTGCCTGACTGCTAACAAATTCATCACGCTCAGCCTACGATTTGTTCAACTTGGATTTCAAATGGAGTGTGCGCCCTTGCTTTCTGCACTTGCTAACGGTATAAGGTATGAGAGAATTCACTATGGGACTTTCAAGACTGTGCGTGAAGAGCCATAGAATAACTGCTAACTGGGGGAAGCATGAAGCCCGCTTTAAATACGGTTTCCGTCTGAAGAATCAAATAGGACGCAGCATGCACAAGAAAGTAAAACTCATTTCGTTCGCAGCGCGTACGCCTGGTGTTCCCTGAAAGAGATGTGAACAATTGTACTATTGTTGTGCCTGGATCTTTTCTCAGAAGACCCACGCATATTGTTCCTAGGTGATAACCTTGACGTAGTCCCGTTTACAAACGTAGAGCGCTTTCTGGACCAAAGTAGCACTCCTGTTAACTCGGTGTCGTTTAGGAACATTTGGGCGCAATAAGCAACAATTTGGCTTCGTTTGATTTCAGCCTGTATGCGCGATACTTAAGGATAGTACAGCAATTAGGCGGCGGCAGATCGTATTGGTGGTGCACTCATGAAGAGCATTGCCACGTCTGTGCTTCAATTCGCTTGCTTGCATATCTGCTGATCTTTATTCCTTCTCAGTCCTAGGTCTACACCCTGCAGTGGTTCAAGGTATCAACACCGGCAGTGCTTGAAAACATGGCCTGGGCTTTGGCTTCCACAGGTTACTCCAACCCACCTTGAGATTTTAAGGGAAGCAGGCAAACATTTTCTGTCAGGTGTTGGGCAATGAGCATTGTTTCTTGTGCAATCGAAAGCGATGGTGAGCTGCAGGATGTAGGTATTGTTTACATGCGGAAACTGAACTTACAGAGATTGCAATGCAGGCACGAGTCCAAGGATGACTTCCGCTACTTCTACAGCTGGTAGCCTGTTCTTGTTAGTGTGCCGTTCCACGTATGCGCTTGCTGGTGTGGTATAGCACGCAGCCCACTGCATGCACGCCATCATTTCCTCTTTCCGTTGGATGATTTCAAAATAGGCGCCATGCTCGCTGTCGTCGCATACATCTAACATTTGGCTTGCTTTCACGCAGCTATAAGCAGGCTTTATGGCCCACAAACAAATTTTTCCGCCGCACGTTTCCTATGGTGGATATCACGCTTTGGAATTTTAGGGGGTGCGTCGCCTGATTTTTACCGAACAGTCGCGAAGTTTGTGTCACAGATGATGCTCAGCGCAAATAAGGAGCTCAGGTTTGAAGTTTAGGTTCAGATTGACGAGATTCAGGAAGGCTGGCGGCTACAGCTGTCAATGTGAGTGGTTGACGACTAGGCAAAACGATGGGACTGTTTTCGTTCGCGGATATTTTTCCGGATGCACGTATGCGATTTATCATCTTGCACTGCTGGCAAGCTCAACTGTAGAAGGTGTGTCAAATAAACTGGCGAAGAACCTTACATCAATAAAGGCAGAGGCGATAAGTAGCTTAGCGAAATTTTGTCGAGGTTCTTGCCATCCGAAGCTTGTATTGAATTATATGCTGTCCTGTGCAGTAAACATTGCTGCGGTGGTAGCTATATATGTACCGGGAATCGTCTGCAATACAAGGTTGTGAGTCAAGTTTTGCGTGTAAGGATACTCCGGGCAAAGAAATCCTCGCTAGACGGTGTCCGGTACTTCTAAGTGCATATCTTTGAAACTCTGGGCACAGCTACAACATGTGTTTTACCGCGTATGCTGTGTCAGTAAAGACCAGACGCATCATGAAAATTCGGCAGTTTTTACATTGTGAACCTAGCAGCATGGGCAGCCTTGCCTGCACACATGCAGTGTCCTACTCCCATCAACAGACACTCCATAGCGGTAGAGAAAACACCTCAGATGGTGCGTCTCATTCCCCACATGAAACGTAGGAACAGTGGGAAACAGTGACAGTGCCATGCCGTCTGTCTACCGTTTTCCTGTCTTATGCTTCTGCAAAAGAGACCATGGAAGTGCTTGTTGACTGCATTCATTTGGCACTGTTATTTTGCAAGAGAGGATGGTAAACTTATTCCAAGTGTGTGACGGACTAATCCAAAAAGTCCTCTGTCGCTTTTGGCGTGCTGTGCACAGTGGTTCTTTTGGGGAACGTACGGGGAAATGCTTGGACAAACATTACTGAGTTACCAGGGGGTATGCTGCATGCCGTCTAAGACTCTTAGATTCCGTTTGTATAAACAATGTTCCGGGAGTGTCGGGCGTGGTCGTTTGGTATGAATGTGAATGTTCCAGGTGCTCTACTCGCACTACTGGTTCTTGTGGCGTCAGCAAAAAATTTTCAACTTTCTGATTTTCTTGCAGCTTTACTTCATGCAGTTTTCGTTGCACAGAAGTGCTGAAGTGTGCATCTGCTTAGATATTACCTACGTTTGCTGCAGAGAGTACGCCGTTTGCCGGGAATACTTCCTCCGTTTGTACATAGGCATTCCCTTGGACTTCTGTTTCATGGAGCTTGCATGCATGCGCTTTCCCGAGAGATGAACTCTGGCGAGGTTTTCCGTCTCTTTTGCATGAGCATTGTTCTTCAATGACAATAGGCAATTGTACTGCATTCTCAGTCTGCATTTTTGAGAGTATGAAGTCCATTACCCTACCTGAAAGCAGTAGTAGACTTTAAGTTATACTCCACGTTCATGTTTGTTGGATGCCGAAAAAGCGAATGCAATTTCGCTAGAGACAATGCTAACCAGGGTGCAGTCTTCATTCTGCATATACCTCTTCTTGTGTTGGTTACAACAAGTGGCTTTCCAAAACTGATAAGGCTACTGATAGTAGAAAGTGAACGAGCTTCTATAATTTATACAGAACAATGTTTTGCTTCTACCTTTTAGAATGCCATGTAATTTCCGCCGATAATTGAACTAAAACAATAGTGATACCCTTTCGCTTCAATGGAAATTTTGATCTCGTGGGAATAAGCCTACGGATGGTAGATAATTTTAAAGTGGTTGGTGTTGGAAGGAAGCCCTACTGGATTTGTTCCAAATTGAAATGGGTTCAACAATTACATGAAAATATCCGTGTATATATTTAGTATGGAATTTTTTCTGCAGTCGTATTTTTTCCTTCAATGCTTTCTGAAATGCGAATACCAGGTTGTGGAAATGTATATAAACCTTCTTGGATTCCTAGCTGGTAAGCTTCAAACCAAGATCCACAGCGTTCACCCTAACACAGTAATGCGTCTCCCCTCTGCGCCTAGGTAGGGGATATGTGCATCCCACCCATTCGTTGCACTTGCATATCCACTGATGCGCAGGTAACAAGGCAACCAAGCGCATATCTGAGGTATTGGTTGTCCTACGTGGCGATCACTAGAGACAACGATTCTCGATATTAGAACACTTGCGTGTAAGGTGAGTTTCGGAGGTGGTGCCTGTGGCTTGGTACTGGACGATCGGTGACATGTTCGTTTGCAGGCGCCATATTTCCTTCTCATGTTCTTTGGGTCAATCGACATAAGGCTGTTCCGGGCCACTAAATCTCCAGCATGTGCGTTTGAGGCGTTACTAAGTATCATATAGCTTAAGATCCCTTATTCTGGATGGGACGTTGTGTTGAAGGCATACCTTGTGATTTGCACCTGGAAGCTAATATGTCTGCCTGTTATACTCCTTATGCACGGTATTCTTGGCTGCATGTTCCCTCCACAGGTTGAGCAAACGGTTACTACGATACCTTCAGTTGTTCAAGGCGATCCGAATCCAGACTTAACAGTTGTTTCCTAATGCTTGCTCCTTTCGGTTTTGCGCACGGGCAGGAAGTGGGTTTCACTTAAGAAATAAGAACAGTAATAAAAAGCATGCCGTCCGGATCGTGTGACTCACGATTATACGCATTGCGGATTTTGAACATTTCAGGCTGCAGTGGCGTTTGTAGAGCTTTAGCGCAAACTTTTCTCCATAAAAGGCTTCTCTTATCTAGATGGTGAGCTGCATGCTACTCGCCACACGGCGAAGCTCTCGGGGATGCACACGAATCCTTTCAAGCCGTTATCTGCTCGTTCGCGATATAGTTGAAATGAAGCCTGCCAATTAAGCTCCTGAGGCGTTTCAGATAGTACGTGGTTAGCTATCTGCTAATTTTGTTGTATTTTTGGGACATCGAGACAGCAACCTGACATTAGTAGCCGAGCATGTATGCGGAGGTGCCATCATATAAAAACAATAGTCTACAGGCAACTGGTGATTTCCATTTCTTTAGGTTGTGCGTTGTCAGCTTTTACATTTTTGCTTAGATTTACCAGCGCAAGACTATACACAATGCCTGCAGAGGGATTTGATCGTCTTTTTTGCTGTTTCTGATCTTTAGGAAGTGAGTTCTACTCCATGTGTAAGACGCACGTAACATGACACTCCTTGTTCGCAGGATAGACTGGCTGGATGTTTGCCTCTAGAGCACCTGTCTAGCGCTGCTGCGAGGCGAACTTCAGCGTCCTTTACAGGCAGCCAATTTTTGCTGCAGTTTTCAATTCGATTCGTTCAGCTGGTTTTACCTCGCTGGATCAATGTAGCTTAAAGTATTTTGGAGCTGTGCTTACCTGACTAACACTGCAGATTCCATCATTATAACCGTTGAGTGAAGCGTCGTGTGTCTGCGTACAGGGCGTGTGTGCCGTGTTACTGTTAAGAATATCCCTCAAAAACTTCCTTGGTATGGAAATACAATATTGGCTGCCAAACAAAAAGCTGCCTGCTGAAGTGCAACGGAGCGGCCCATGCTACCAAGTGCGTGCTTGCTACTGGGATCTTGAGACTAATTTAGTGGAAATTCGAAAGGTTCCCCCCTGCACCCTAGGGAGTGGGTCCCCCAAACGTGCCGTATTCAGAATGCCGGGGATGCAGGAACAGGGTAGTGTGCAGAAGAAGCGTGCAAGTAGATGTTTCAAAAACTAGTCATGCTAGAAGCCAATGTCCCCGTGACGCGTGAAAATCGAATGGTACGCTCAAGACGTGAGCAACCTTCGTTATTGTGACCCTGATGGCCATCGGATGTACCGGATAGACTTATTTATTTGCTAGCTGGACCTTCGAGTAATCATCGTTCGACTGGGAATGTTCAAACATACTCCGACCATATCTGCATTCAGAAAGTGCGCCAGAAACCCAATGTGGCTGCCGACAAGTGGCGCGCTTTGTTCTAGGAAGGGAATAAGCGTTGGATATTGTGTGAAGCTTCTAAGTGCCATTCTAGATAGGTTGTTAGGCAGGGGGCGGTTTGGCGAGAGTCCACAAAAGTAATGACTCAGATCGTGGCGGTGGGAAAGCTCTCAACCGAAACGCACCCCTTTCCAAATGTATTGTCCTCTACAATATTTGGAAGAGAACTCGACAGTCAATCCTTCTTAAAGGAAAACAATCCCCTGATTACACCTGAAATGCTTCACTTCGAACTGTTAGGAGGTACGTTTCAAGTAATCGCTGTGACCCCGTGGGTAGGCGTTTATCAATGTCTAGCGCTTGCCTTTAATGCACAAACATCTGGACTGGATGTGTTGCTCCCATCGCTGGTAAATAATTGCCAGAGGTAGGTTAGTCAGCTCAGGGTATGAGTCGCCGGGAGTGACATTTTTTAATTCCGAGCAGATCGTAAGTGGACTAGGAAATCTCGTGCTGCTGTATTGATATTTGCGGTAGTACTATGCGTCAACCTTACACTTTGCAGCTCCACATGCCTACCATCGTCACCCCGTGAGATACCCCCTTCCGTGTTGATCCGATCGGCGACGTGGAAGCCTTGTTAAGCATCCAGCTAGTGTGTCTACTATTGGGGGAGGCTAAGACATTGTGTGAACGACGTGATTGCCGTGAGATCTAGAGACGGTGCAGTCGCTGCGTTGGTAGACAAATGCAACGTAATATCTGGATTGAAGTATTCCTGCCCCTTTTCGTGTGTCTGATGTTTCCTAGAATTCAGGCACGCGCAAACATTGATCCCCGTTCTCGCATAAAACATAAGACATTTTCACTCTTGCCATGCTACGCCTTCACTTAACGGTTCCCCAGGTTGTGCGCTGCACTGATAATGTGTGATTAGTCCCTTCGCACTGCGAGCCCTCTTGCTGCGTGTCGGCTGCACTTCGTAAAAAAGAGTTTCGGAGCAGAGTGTTTTGAGAGCGGCTTTGCAACAGCAAACATATGTTTTATTTGCCAGGTATACAGTTTCGGTCCCCTACTCACCCTGAAAGCAGTTTGGGGGATGCGTTCATGCGTATGGACTCTTGAAAGGGTGAACTGCACAAGTTGCGGTTGCCGGCTTGGCCCTGGTGAGCATCGCGCCTTCACTCTTCTGCCTTGTATTGTTTACACGATGTTGTTGAGGGTCTTTTCAAAAGCATTTTTGTGGTTAGTGACAATGCTTATGGGGGCGTCAGCGCGGTTGCAGTCAGTGCGTCCGAAGCAAGTAGAAGGCGGCGAGATATCGAAGCACACTGCGACTTATGACGCCGTACTTTTGTGTGCCTCAGCCCTATATATCTAAATTCAAGCCGATTTCCAGAATATAGTTGCTATTAAAAGTCCTGTAAGTTTTTGCGTGCTTTCAGCGTAGGTTTCTCCGCGATATAGTTGTTTGGTGTATGCAGACGTTCGTTAAACTAGGGCCATATCTATGTGCTGCAATGCTTCTTTGGTATCTTAAAGAAGAATTTGCTATCCTATGCGAGGGGGAGAATCTTTGCTTAGAGCCAGAGGAGTGCTATTTTGTGCCTTGTTGAGCGCAAATTGCAAAACAGTATCGACCGACTCAAGAATGGAGTGTGCATCTGCAAACAAAGGGGGTAGGTTGCGGACATTCTGTTAAAATTGCTGAAGAATACGGATGGTCGTCTAAAATTCATTGTAATTGAATCTTTATGTTCCGACGCTTTTGAGTATCGTTGTCTTCGAGAGTTTGGACAGATTCCATGTGCTGCATTTGTTTGCTTGGCGTGAACTCGCGTGTGAACCTTAGCAGCATGGAAGCCTAAGTGCGAGACGAAAACTAAGTTTTTCGCCTCGCAGTTAGGCTTCCATGCTGCTACAGGGGATCTGCTACGGTAGACGTTTTTTACATCGTCACGGAGTCTACATACGCTGCATTAAGAGGCACCGGATTGCTCGTGATCGAATGTCTGGTGCTTCCATCCAGAAACAAAAGGCGCTGCAGTGCCTTTATGTTTGCTTGATCACGGCGGTTCGAACAAACAGAGAGTGGGTTTTATCGTCTTGATTGTAACGCGGGCAGCGGTCCACTCTGGACTGGTAACAGGACGGTAAACTCTGGGCGAATCGCCAAATACTTTAATGAACCGTAATTTGTAAGGTGGGCAGCAACTGTTTACAAACACTTCGCCTTTCTCTTTGCAGAAAACCGTTTTATATACGACTTCCATCTGTTGGTGTCTAGATGTGTGATTGCTTGCTAACGCAACCATTCTGTCCCCTTTGGTGCTTATCTGCCGCCATGCAGCATTTCACACAGCACAGCAAGTTCGAAACGAAAGGTTCCCCTTGTACGCTTTTGCTGTGTATGCTTTGTTCATTCATGACTATTTCCAACCTCCTGTCAACAGCAATAGTTATTAGTATTGGCACATTTGCGCTTGCTCACTGGGTGTTATTCCCGCCGTCTAAGTTTGATTGACTGAGCCGTGCCTGTTCGTGCGTACCATTCTGGTTGCCTCATGACATGGGTATAGTGTTTCTGAGGCACGAAAAGCAGGGCAGGCTTAAGCAGTCTGTCTGACTGGTGAAGTTTTACATTCAGTCGTTTTTGTGTACCATGGTTGCATGTACAGCAAGTCAGTGACATATGAAAGCACATAACATCCGTGTTCACTTCACTAGAAAAAATTTGTAAAAGTGCGAATGTTTCGCTTTTCTTGCTGGTCCGCTGTTTGTTGGAGCACCGTGGATGCAGAAAAAGATTATCAGATATGTAAATGTGCATATGCCGCTGATTCAGTCCTCCGATGTGTTGCGTTCCAGCAACCTAGCAGGCCATGCATATCTTCAGTCGTGCATCTTCGCAAGAGCAATTTAATTTGCATGTAACGAGTCTCCCAGAAATTCATGAACAATCGCTTCTAAGAGGTTATTTGGCGGCTCCCTTTGTGTCACTTATGCCCACGCATGGGCCCGCAACCAGCGTGGAACCATGCTCTAAACAAGACTGCCAAGGTAACAGACCGTGCGTATTTGAGTGCTTTTGCGTTGCTTCTTCGAGCCCCGGATTTAGTTCCGCGACAGTCCGTTTGCATGCCTTTACCGGATATTCATTGGACTCTGCTTGCCGTGTGCAGGGTCCTGACCAACTGGCGTCGGGTGACTATTTTTGTTCTGGAAGCGAAACGATTTTGCCTGCTGGCAAAACTTGTTACTCTCGGCACACGCCTTTTAGCCATTCGCGTCAACTTGCCTTGTTCCGAGGCAGCCTTCAACACTTAACCGAGAACAAGCACCGCGGAACGCGCTGCACTCAGTCATTGAGCATGATAATACTGTCTTGTGTGACAATTGGCTAAACCAGCGGCACTGAAGCATATTTAGGGTGGAGTGTGAAAATATATTTTGCAGATAGTGAGCCATTCCCGATGCATATCAGCGGCGGAAGCCTGAATAGCTGGATGTATGCTCCTGTTTGCGCAAACAGTCTGTCAGCCCTCGTGCACACCTTCTATATTATTCGTTGAATCTTCGATGTTCAACCTGTTTTCCATGGCACAGATAATTCGCGCACAAAAGGCACATGTCTGGATATTTTCGCTTGGACAGGCTGCAGGCACTTTTGTGGATAGTCTGGAGCTTCAGATCAAGGGATCAAGGGAGTATGCGCTGACGTGGCTAGTTCGGTTTGAAGATGGTGAGGCGCGCGCTGCATGTGTAGCGGCCGCATTGATTGTAAATACTACCTTGTGTATATGTATAATTTGTGAACCTGACGAAAGTCTGAAAACTGCTGAATTTCTGTAGTCGGCTCCTTGCATTTCATGCATGATATCAGTGTGAATAAGGCTTGCAGAAGAATATTCCCTCATAGGAATAGTGCGTGCTGGGTATCCCGGGAAAGGTCTGAAAAAGAGAGCTAGATAGACAGGAAAATCTTTCCGTTTCCGCCGTGTAGCAGAAGTGCTATGTTCCTGTAGCTGTAAACCCTAAACCCTAAACCCTATTACACTGCAACACTAAGTACCAATTACCCATTGTGTACTATGCCTCACGTTTCAAGCTGCCTCTGAAACCTGCAGGACGTAAATCTAACATAATACTTGAGACAGAATATGACCGCGAGCCACATAAGCGCAGTTGGACTTCGACAAGCCCAGCGTCCAGAAACAATCAAATATTCTCGGAAACAAGCCGCCTGCCAGATATGCGGTTGAATTTCTGTTCGCACGAGCATGTAGTGGAAGCCTCAAGTTATTCTTGCCCGTCTTCGGTTCATTTCAGGCATTCATGCAAAGGTGTGTGGCTTGAGCGCGGCCAATCATACGCCTCACAGGGTCCACAAACGAACTGTGGGATGGTCTACACGAGCTTAAGGAATTGGTCGACGGCGTTCACCAGCTTGTACGCCACATTGATCCTAGATACGCTGAATGAGGTTTCGGGCATTATATTCCATGTATATATTACAGAGCAAAATGCATGGCTGGTCGTTCTAGTACAATTGTATGCATCACAGTGTACCCCCCGAATCTGACGAAGAAGTATTTATAAGGCAAATGCCACCGACCAGATTGTGTGTTTAATGAACAATTCAATTTGGACTAGGTGGGAGGGTGTGTACAGATATCCACGGTAGCATATGCTCTAAGTAGTGGGGTTGCCCCGATGATTGTCACAGGACTTCCCAAGACTGCTCTACCGTGACTGAGAAGCACTGGCATTCTTTCACATGAGCAGGAGGTACGTTGCAAGTATCTACCGTCGCACTCAAAAACTCACTATATTCATGTTTTGTGCGATGCTTGCGTACCCTCAACTAACTTCAATGACTACGCTCCATGGACCTCCGTAATCTTACATGCTGAAGCATCGTATCATAAAAGGGTTGCTTGGTGCTCACTGGTCGCGTGGTATTTTCTGGTCGTTCGACGGGTTTTGTGGGTGAGACAGCGCCTCTGTTGCCATATTTTCCCTTTTAATATGCACTGACTCGTCAACGGTTGCGCGCGTTCGCTACTCACACCAGCTTAGTCGACTTTTCAATGTTGAAGTCATGGTTAGGCCCCTGGATCTAGGCGATGTACTTTCTCTAGAATGTGTTCACCGTTGCTCCACACACTGGCAGGCCTTGGCATGTGCAGAAAGTACGCTGGGCGCTCTTCATGACATAATCCACGCGTCGAAACGGGCAGTCGTTGTCTGGTCTCCAAAGGCTAGTTTAAGTAACCTACGCGCAATTTTGGGTTCTCAACTTTGCTTAGCCTTAGCGGCAACACAACAATTAAGTCTTGTTAAGGCAGACTGAGGCGTTGATTGTCGACGTCTGCCCTTCGCATCCCCTCCCCAATATCTGCGGGCCACTCGCAGTTATCCTGTGCTTAGTCCTTTAATAATGCACTGAGTATTCTGGATGCGCGTAAACGCGAATCCTGCATTAGTCTGATGTCCCCATTTTGCCCGATACCGGGAAGCAGAGTCAGGCAGGAACGCGGTTTCAGAAAGCACCTGCTATTCACTCTCAGTGGAAGGCTGCGGCATTTAAAGGAGGTGTGTTGTGCACGTCTCTGCGTACATTTGAATGCATTCATACACTTGAGTGCAGTCATCGGTGGAATACTACCTGGCGATGTTGATAACTCGTGAGTGTTAATACTACGCGCAATGATGCAGTTTAGAGTTAGACGTTTCTTTTACCATAGTATGCTCACTTTACGCCGTCGCTTGTAGCTTACCAACGTGCTCCGTTTTTCAATCTGAACAAGGTCCGAAGGTTATTCATCACTGCCAAAACTCCAGGATTTTCTTCTCGAATCAGCGCATGCCAGTTCCTCACTCTGCTTGTCCCCGTGAGCTTGCGCGCATTTCTTAACGTAATCACGACTAATGGCGGAAGTGGGATGTGCAGCGTGTGCGTTGCATGAGTCTTCGTATGCAATTGGGGATCCCACATTCGTCGTTGGCCTACAACCTATTGCGTTGTAGGCATCCTGCGACTGCTGGCTACTACAGACGTATGACCAGTAAATGCTCTGGGATTACTTGCAAGCGTTAACAGGTTTTAGGTGAAGCGGAATTTGCTACTCCCACTGTACTGACACCTGTGATAGACTTACTACAAGGTGAAGATTTTTAATGTTTTCGCATCAGCGTCGGCATCGGCACACGCGAAGAACTTGCTGTCTTGAAGCCCCTTTCATGCCACCTTTCATTCCGTTGTTCTGCGACACCCTGGACTTGGCAGACTCGTTTCATGGTCATTCAAATGCCCAGTACGATTTTGGGTTGCGCAGGAAGTGAGCTATGAAGAGCTCAGAAAATGCAAACGTAACGTTTGCATTTTTCCACCAGAGCGTTCAGATGCCTCCCTGAGTCTCGTGATTGTTTACTGCGTTTACAACACAACGTTAGCTGACGCTAAACGTTTTGTTGCCGTGTAGGTGCAACTACTGTGGCGAGCAGGAGCTCCCTGATATCTGGCGGTCGCCGCTGGTCCCGTGTTAGTTATACTGATGTGCGATGCAGCACATACGGCGTTGTCCCATAGAATTGACAGCTGTGTTGCTTTTGCTGATAAGTGCTGAAATTCGGCGGATGCCTAACCGAAAGACAGCTTTTCACTGTCATCTGCACATCGTTCGCCTCCTGATGCGTACCGCTGTGCTTGTATTAAATCGTGACCAGCACTTGACTAGGCAGGTTAGCAAGCTTCTCTATGGACAGGAAGTGGGTTTCGTGCACTTCATGAACTTCATCCTCTGGATACCCCAAAGGTAGAGTGCTTCTGTGCCAAAAACCACTCCTAATGAGCTATGTACTGTGTTCTGCGGCACTGCTGCTTATGGATCTAGCGTAATTGTTCTCTCGCAACCTCTGTGCTAAGGCTTTTGCGACTCGCTGATTTTTGTCACTTGCCATGCATTCTGCCTTGTTTCTTGTGGCAAAACATACGTGACATTCCAAATGATGTCCCTACACTATGCTGTCTTAATTTACGTCTTAGCCATCTTTGCGGTTGCTTCCCTGTTGACTCATTTGAAGGGCCTCCATTGATATGCACAGGTATATCATTCAATCCTTATTCTGACTTGCGAGTTGCCTACATTAGTGAACGAGGCTGCTAGGCACCCTGCGGCCTGCGAAGCAAGTGCGCTGCATACCATTCAATGTTAAACAGAGCAAGATATCTACTTCTACTCCAATTCGTGGCAACAACGTGATGTGCGTCTCTGCAGTTGCAGACGATAGTTGCTCTGCTGGTCATTTAGCCTTCTCGGGGGTACAACACACGTGGCCAGTGGACTGGTTTTCGTGTTCGTCATCGGCCTCACGCCTGCTTTAGTTCCTCTAGTCCTAGTTTTCAAAGTTTCAGTGGCGTCACGCCTGTTTTGCATTATCTCTTCTTAGTCTTCAAAGTGTGAAATGTACGATGCACTTTTCCATGCTTCTTTGGGGTGTCATCAGCAAAAAAATAACGCTCGTGTCTATGCGTCATTGCCGGCACTTGCAAAGAGTTTTGCTGCCTGCTCTAGAAGTGACTAGGCGTCTAAATTCAAAGGGTTTTGCACACAGCGTCCCCCCTTTTTTCAAGTTGAGCAACGCGACACTTCAAAAGTAATTCGGATGAGCAGCATGTACGTAGAGTTGCATAACAGCACGCAGAGAGTGCCATAACTTGTAGTTCCGGTGCATCGTTAATGGGTGCTTGACGTAGCCGGAAAACTACGAGTAACGGGATGTCGTTGCCTCTAGCTGCTCGGCCCCAACGTCGGTACTGCATTTGTGTTTGCTGCAAGATCCCTTGCCCGTTCCAGGTCCGGTAGGCCATGTGCTTGTTTTACCGTAATGCGCGTGACGAGGGATCCCGAAATATCTTTGACGCACACCACAGAGTCGTGTTCGCTAGCATGCGTTCGTATTCGAAGAACTCAATAGTGTTTTGCACCCGCTTGGTACTTCCATGCGTTGAGCTGCGTTTAGTCGATTTCTAGACTTAGGGAACTCTATATCTCACAAGCTTTGTAACTCAGGCGTACAGCGCCAGAGGTAGAAGGGCTAGACACTGCAGATGCCGCCAGTATTTGCACCATAACACGAAATGGAAATGGGCACGTACATAGTAAAAGCTGCTATTAATCTTACCGCTCACAGAAAGTGCGCTTTTCGTTCTTCGTGACACAAGTGAACGGACCAACAGTGTAGCTTTGCCATGGAGTTTGGAAGACGCATATTGGGCATCCACTGTTCATATCAGAAGCGTTGACGCCGTGGGGGCTTGGTGTTAGCCCTTATACATTTGCCGCGAGTGGTGTATCCTCGATGCTTCGGTGCTCACTGCTCGTCTTCCGCTTCCCACTGTAGCCTGGGTGACAAAGCATCTGTGTTTTCTTCCCCAATCGGCGGCAACGCTGTTGTATTCAGATTGATGAGCAGAAACTTGCTGGCTGCGTCAAAACTGTCATCCATGATTGGCTTATATCTGCGTGTACCTGCAATGCCTGTTGCCCAGCTTCTTCGCCTCCATCTTCTAAGATCTGGAGGAGTCTAGGCACTCGTACATATTTTTCGTAACACAGCAAGTGCGAGACACGCACTTTGGGACCCACTTTAAGGATCCAAGGTACAAATTCCGTCTGCGTATACGGTTGCGGTGCAACTTTCCTGGGCTATTTACCTCACCTCCTCTCTTGAGTTCTGATATCTCGTTAGTGTAGTCTACTTACCTTCTGCGCAGGCATGAATTTTCGGGCGAGTGGACGAAAGGGAAGCTATGGGTGTTCGCTAGTCAACGTATGTTGTTCTTTTTAATCACTGTCGCGCTGACGTGCGATCTTCGATCGCCCTGCTAAGAGCCCCAGCAGCGCTTTTTTGTATTGCTAACTTTCGTAATAGCCGACGTGCTTATGCAGGATGTGAGTTCATGGGTTTCCTGGTATACCCGTATGATCAAGACCAGCAAAGCCCATACAGTCATGAAAAGTAAATTAAGTTAGATCAAGTATTTGGTGAGCGCGCTTTGCTACTACCGAAAACCTAACCTTGACATATTTCCTTTTGAGCATGGTTGACATTGCATTTTCCCCACCGTAGCCTTTTGTGGCCTCGACCCCTCGGAGGCTTTATACTTTCAACACTCCTATTTGCTAGCATGGGATCGTATTGATGAAAATCGCTAGGTGCCTCACAAAAACTACTGTTGCCTGCACAGATCTTCTTTGCAGCTGTCGAGCAGCGGTCGTGACCTCCGCAGAGCGTGAGCTACTCTCTCTTCTTGACACACGCGAATCGCCCAGCAGTGTAGCTCTGGCAGGAAGTGCTGAGTCTGCGTATCATACATTGACTGTTCACCTTCATTGCCACTGCTGGAGCTAGGCGCTAGCGCTTGTCCAGCACTTGCCGCGAGTGGGGCATCCTTGTTTCTTCGGTGCTCATCGTTCGTATGCTGCTTTTCCACTATGTGTGACAGAACATCTGCGTTATCTCCATCGACCGTTGCCCACAGGTTTGCGTTTAACGTAACCTGCACCTATTCTTCCTGCTGCCCAGCGCTTCCTTTGGAGTATACTTCATCTTCTTATATATTTAGCAGCAGGCTAGACACTGAAGCACGATTTTGCCCGAACAGGAAGTGCGTAACCCGCATGCTAAGGGAATCAGAATGAATTAGGACGCACAATTCCTTTGTAGCCCTTGTGAAGTGCCCTAATGGTGCTGTGCTAACAACTCATCCTGCGCAGGAGAAGGTGAAGCAGTTTGGGAAGGGTGTTGGTCTCAAGGAAGTTCGTTGTCTAAGCGTCTCAAAATTCTCAAGATGCAGCCTATCTGCATTTGTTCACTGTTTTGTCATGCCTTTGTATGGTCCACCTGCCATGCCTGCCAGTTTGATAGCGCATTGCTAGTTGTATTTACTTTTTGATTAGTACGGGGAAGAGACGCCTCACACAGTGAGCAGAATTCTACAAACTTTCGGCGCACGTACTCTGAAGTGGTCCTGGGGAACTCTGTTTCTTCAGCTGAGCTTCAAGGATAGCCAGATTCTTTTTATATTGTGTCCTCCCATTAAAGTTAGCACTAGTTTGCAGAGGGATGCGCTGACTCACTCAACGTTGTGTACTATGAACTGCCCGCAGCACGTGTGTTGTTTTCACCTTGGGGTGTATGAAACGAGCCAGAATCTCTAGTTCCAGGGTTGTAGAAACTGACAAGAGGTTCGCTGTTCCGAAAGGAATCACAGTACGGATTATTTGCTGTGCCTCCTCTCACTCCACTCTGCTCCATTCAGCGTAGATAGTGCTTTGCAGTGCTTACGACTGATATACTTTCGTCGACATCTGGACAAACTCGCTTCCCCGGTGTGCACCAAGATAACTGACTAGAAAAGCCACTTAGTGGTAGAAGCTTACGTAGGATTCCTTTATTGATTTAACGGAGAGGCAGGGGTTTTGCCGTCGGCTGGTTCTGCTCTAACTGCGCCGCATGTGTGATCGGGTGCAGTCTCTACAGAAGTCAAAAATGTGTGCAGCAGCTCTGCTAGGGTTTGGGCTGCACAGCGTGTACGTCACATGCTCTCAGATGAACACGTAGAAAGGTAAACGGTGAGATTCAGTTTCAGCTCATGACGGTGCATCGATAAATTTTTATTAAACAGTATATCGGCGTATATCCTGCCAATAATTATCCCACCGTCTAGGTACAGCAGTAGTGAAGAAAATGAGTTTGATCCGGGCATGCTCACTATTACGCTTGCCTTTTCTAATATATGGAATGCAGCATTGATGGCGTCAATTCTGTGCGAGAATTGTCACGAATGTGCTGATCGCGTCATAGCCAGCATCCTCGGCCTGCTCGTACCTTTGCCCTCGCTCGTTCCACATGTTTTATGAATATCATCTTGTCTCGATTTTGTGTGCGAGGTACCATTTTAGAAGCTTCTGTGTAATTTGTACTTTGCAGCGTGTGCGTAGGATGACCTACTCCAACACACATTCGACCAGCGCGTGCCGCTTCAATCATATCTAACATGCACAGCTTGATGAGTGCGCTCGAAATGCAGGCACTGATGATTGTTTATGTTATTCGAAGGAGCAGTATATTGCAGGTAGCCGGCGCTGCTGAGTCAGTTGCCCGAAGGCGCTGGCTATCTGCCCCCTTTTCGTAGTCTGTTGGCCCAGAAGCTGCTCCGGTGTCACCTGGGCTGCAGAAGTATTCTGCGCTAGATACGGCGTTGTTGACTCAAGCAGCGACGTCAGCACGCGCACTGAAACTACCGTCTACCTTTGTATCCTTGTGTCGATACTGTCTCGGCTTCTCGGCCGTTCTATTTTCGTAGGATTTGTAGATCAGAATTTTGCTGCACACTATGGAATGGCCAGCGTGTACGTTGTCTGTGCTGCACGACAAATTTAGGAATTTATTTGCTGCGTGATTTTTCGTAGCCTTTGTAAGCTATTCGGCATGGTGTAAATGAAATAAAGGCAGGAGATAAGCTGTTGTTTGGTGCTCAGCCTTTGTGTAGCGACTGCAATTTTGGCTGCAGGAACCAATTGGGTCCTTTCCTGGAAATCGGTTGCCCCCTGATTTTCCATCGTATGCTCAGGTGACCAAATATGTGTAATGCCGTATTATTCGAGCAGCCCGCATCCACGTTAGAAAATCTGCGAGGCCAAAGCGGTGGAAATTTAGATGGAAGCATCCTTCTTAGGTTGAGCGGTTTTTGTGTTTCGAGACTTTTATTGAAAGGCATATCTACTGCGACCGCCAGTGTAGCATTGCTGATGAGGGCCACTTTCGGTCTTCATATAAAGCGTTTTTTCTACTGGAACATGATGCTTCCCCGTACATAACCACATTTTCGAGCTATCAAATCGCGTCGGCAGTTAGATTAAGGGGGGCGCCTGCCTAGTTGCGTTTGCTTCGCGGTTAAAGGGGCTTCTAAATTGTAGAAGCCTCCTCACTGTTATCACAGGAAGGAGTTAGGTGCTTCAACAGCTCCTGCCATGCCCAGGAAGTGCGTTTCACCCAAGTGCCGGCGCATTCAAACACGCGTAGTTTGTATCTACTTGTCTGCTGCTGCACCCTGACATATTACAGCCCACTAGAAAATACAATTGACAGTTCTTGGTTCCTTTGTTGGCCTCGTGAGTAGGGTGCTTGTGACCGGCAATCGCTTTGTGGACCCTTCAGTGGCCGCATTTTTACAAGTATCCGGCAGTGTGTCGCACTATCTTCCCAGCGCTTTGCTGAATACGTGCACAGTGCTTTAGATATTCTAGAAGGCTTCTGGATCTGTAGCGTGTGAGCTTCATCGGATGTTCCAGTGCCATTGTTCTTCGATTGTGTGTATGCCTTGTATCATGCTATGCATTTTGCGAAATGTAAGCTGACATTGTAGACTCTCAGGCAAGCTGCTGCAAGGGCAGGCAGTAAGCGGTGTATGCCCCATGTATTGGCCATACTGTGTGGTCCGCCACCCCAAAGCATGAAGTGTTAGCACAGTATCTGATGGCCGCGCGATAGTCAACTGCAGGAGTGCCGCTTGCGCTAGGGTGCAGCCGCTGAAAGAGTCAAATGACTCGTAATTTGATGTTCGTCACGTTTCTTCAATGCTTTTCTATCTTCAGTGGATTGCAGCAGGGTCTCTCCAAAAGTCCTTCCCTCCTCATAGCCGCATTGAGTGAGTTGGAAAGTCCATGAACTTGCCCGTTTGCCGGCAGTGCACACGTTCACTTCTTGCGTATTGGCGTTGACTAAGAGCTTCTGCCACTGATCTGTGGTGTACACATAGTACGAGCCTTTACCCGCGGCGTGCTGCGTTGAACACTGCCTCTTCTTTGAGTCATTTTTAATCGAATCTCTCGTCTACATACCTGCACGCTTGGTGCAAGAGCTCTTATTGCATCGCGTAGTCTTTACGAACTGAGAGAAGAATCTAGAACGCAGCCTTCGTGCACCATTTAGAAGCTTGGTTTGCCATCCCGATGTATCTGTGGAGGCACGCCATTCCCAATGGTTTCTAACATTCCGTGCAGGCACACCCAGCACTGATGACTAGGGGGAGCCGCATTACCTATTCGCTTCCACTTTCGTGAAATGATATCCTGCAACCTTTTGTCAGCGGCTAATCATGTAACATTGGCATGCATGCTCTAATGCTGCATAGTACGTGGTAGAACATGCTCCGCATTTTGCCCTCCGCTCTGGCACAGACAGGAAGCTTGCACGCCAATATCCTTGCTCTACCTATTGTCCGATGCGTGATGCATACACTCCCTTCGCATATGTATAGTTCAGAGCGTTTTCAGTTCTATGAAATGTGCGCTGCAGTAGCTGAGAAAACCCGCAAAGCTTTTGGACTTTCAGCGAGTGCGTTTGATATGCGGTTAAGATGGGCAGGTCTTTCGGCTCGAGCGGCGGCTTCGACAACTGCATTGTTTAACATGATGGCATTATGTGTGCCCTTCCGTCGCCGAACGCTTGTCTTACCCTACGGTGCGTTTAATCGATGCAACGCTTATGGTGAGCAGTGATCAGCATGGTGCTTAATGATCGATGTACCTTACCGCATCAGGCCCCATGGGACGCAGGTCGCCCACCTTTCTTTTACGAAAATGCGATTTGTCGCAGGTGCATGGTGTTGCGTACGCATTCAGTTTTAGCGTGTTCAAGTGTGGTTGACGCACGCCGGAATTTCTGGTTTACGCCGCGTGGTTCTTCGCTGAACGGCTACGCATGCAGCAGCGATATAGACCAGCGAGCCCTTAATATTGCTCGCGGCTGCTCCATAGGAGCGGGAAGGACGTCTCATTCAGACTCAAAGATATCCAATCGGGTGCTTTCAATGCATTGCGCGAATGTGGGGGGCTCTTGGGAATGATTATTGCAGAAGCATGCGGAGCAACAGATTCTGGCGTTTACTTAAGTGCAGCAGTGTGACCACGTGCGAGGCAAGGTCTGGGCTGCTGCGATACTCCTTGGTGGCTGGTGCTTGCCGCACATTGTCTACGATGGTCTGAGTGAAGCTGCGGCAGCGCCAGTGCTGCTTGCGATAAGAGCTTTTGGCGTGTTTGCCTGCACCTGAACAGAGCTGGCGATAGCGTTGGAGTCGATGTTGCAAAAGAGCCCTTACGCGCAAGTCCATGCGGCTTGTATATTAGGCGCATGGCGCATGTCTTGCATCGCCTTGAGTCTCCATGGCATCTGAGCAGCTCTGGTTC
>NW_024013857.1:0-633 GCF_000499745.2 Eimeria mitis | reverse complement strand
CACTGCGTTAAACCTTCTGCGCACCTGGACTTGCCCAACTGAGCTTGCGTGAGGCTGCTACGCTGTATTCGCACAGAGTATGACGCGAACTCCTGGCAGATGCCCAACTCAGATTGTTTCACATCTGCGGCTAAGCGCGTTGGCTTTAACGTAAAGTTCGCTCTTCAAGTCTAATACATGCTGCCCCGTTATATGTGCCTACTCGCGCAAAGCTAGTGCTAGAAAATAGTATTGTGCTGCGTCTCCCGTGCCCAACGAAAGGATGACGACCACTTCATCAACCAGCCAAGACAGCGAAGACACTGCGCAAACATTGCCACCCACAGCAAAGCACACGCATCAAAGCGTTCCTTCCAGGCGAAGCCGAGAACTGCCACCAAGCCGATACAGCCCCTATATGCCGATTTATTCGACGCTGTATATCCAAAAATACGAAAAACGCAGCAGTACCACTCGTTATCGGCAGCGAGTGTAGCGCGGCACAGCCAATATGCACTTGCTCATGGCGCTGCACACCTTCAGAAGTCAAAGCGTCAGCCTTGATCTGTTGCACGATAACGTAGAAATTGCAGCGGCGCATAGCAAAACCAGGTGAAGCTATCCGGGCTGGTTATGCTGCGCTGCGCTTGCAAC
>NW_024013856.1:0-633 GCF_000499745.2 Eimeria mitis | reverse complement strand
AACGAAGCAGGAGCAGCAGCAGCAGCAGCAGCTGCAGCAGCAGCAGCAGCAGCAGGACCTGTAGCAGCAGGAACTGAAGCAGAAGGAACAACAATTGCTTTATGGTATAGAACGTTTAGCTGCTGCCTAGATGATTATGTTGCTGCAGCAGATATGCAGCAGAAGCAGCAGCAGCAGCAGCAGCAGCAAACTGCTGCTCTAAGCAGAGTAGAGAAGATACAGCACGATCAGCAGCAGCGGCTGCAGCAGCTGCAGCAGCAGCAGCAACAATATGAAAGACAAGCAGCAGCAATAGAAGCAAACCTACAACTTGCTGACGATGCTTTGCTGCTGCTGCGTGCTGCTGTTGCTGCTGGGGCCTCATGGGGGGAGCTGCGTATACACCTGAAGGAGCAGCAGCGGCGGGGCCACCCCGTTGCCTCTCACATACATAAACTTTCGCTAGAGAGAAACGAAGTGCTGCTGCTGCTGCCAGCAGCAGCAGCAGCAGCAGCACCAGCAGCAGCAGGAGCAGCAGGAGCGGGGGAGGAGGACGACGACCAGCAGCAGCAGCAGCAGCAGCAGCAGCAGCAAAAAGCAGCAGCAACTCAAGGGCCCTAAACCACAGCAGCAGCAGCAAGAAATTAAAAAGCT
>NW_024013855.1:0-634 GCF_000499745.2 Eimeria mitis | reverse complement strand
ACTGCTGTCAGCAGCCCCTCACCTCTGCACGTCTCCAGTAGTGTCGCTCTTTGCCAGGCTGTTTTCCTGCGTTTAAAAACAATTCCACTCAAATGTATACTAATATTTGTGTTCGGCTGATGCGCCTAAACGTGAGCGCTGACTGCCCGGACGCTTTACACAACAGCTTGGTCGAGAACCATCAGAGCTCCGCCAGGTGTCTATATTAGTGCAACACTCCGCGAGTTGCGAACTGTGCTGCGAATGCATTTTTGTGCAGACTGTAAGCAAGCGTCCGGCTGGATCCTCAGAGTGTTTGCAAAGGCTCAATTGCGTGAGTTGGATGTCGAGGAATGTCAAGGGGTTGAAATATTTTTATTTGACGTAGGGTGCCAACCGACGCCCATTTACTCTGTCGGAGCTTCAGAACTCTGCCCGCATGGCTTGTACCTTGGCGTTAGCGCTTAAGATCAATGATAGGCGGCATACCAGAGGTTCACGGTCTATACACCGTATCGGCTGGTCTGCTCAGCGAGCGGCAAAGTAGGGGTGAGAGCGGCGACGCTTCATACCGCCCACGTACGCACACCACTTCACTGTGGCGTATCTTTGAACGGTTTGGTAGGCAGTTAACCCTCATGGTTTTGAGGACGCC
>NW_024013854.1:0-634 GCF_000499745.2 Eimeria mitis | reverse complement strand
ATGTAAGCCACATTAGCCTTTTGTGCGTTTGGGATTATCCCATCTGGATTTTACACCCGGCTTAATGTGGCTGGGAAACAATTCAGGACTAACGTCATCCGGGTAAGCACAAGCCAACGCAGCAAACCGTTGCACAGAAATACGTAAGTTCCCAGAATCGACTGGGCGCGTCGCTACAGAATATGGCGGTCGAAAATTACAAGCCCACACCGATGAGCAGCAGCATCCTCGTTGGTTTCATTTTTTTGCAGCAGATAGCCAAAACTGACGCTCCAGAGAGGATGAAGGCCTTAATGCCCTGCAAAGGCAGCCGCCATCATGTCCACTTGCCTTGCACGCTTCCGGCAGACGCGATCCAAGATGTTTGCCTCCCACCCAGAGGCAATCAGCAAACGGTCCTTGTTTGCATGTTCAAGGTGTAAACCGTCAGAATATGATTGCAGTCAAGAGCATTTGCAACAATGCGTTCCGTGAATTCCGTGCTCCCTAATGTACGCAGGCAAGGCGTTTTGCCGCGTCCAAAGTGCTCGATGCCCAAAGGTCGGAGAATGGTTCGTGAATGATGGACACGTTGCTCGTACCGCAGTCGAATATGCGGCTTACTCTCTTCGGTGACGCAGACCAAGGGCTCGAA
>NW_024013853.1:0-634 GCF_000499745.2 Eimeria mitis | reverse complement strand
CCCGGCCGAAACGCACTTACCACAACATACGCATCTAGGCACAGAATACCTAAATACAGACAGGCGGGAAAACCATGTTGATCGGCCTTCTCACACACACACCGTCGACCCCTTCGCGCTCCAGCACGCAAGCAGGCACGGCTGGACTGCTTCAGTTCGGTTGTGCCGGTTGAGATACAGCGCATGCTTAGCGCTTCATGCCAACTTAACAATGCACCGAACCGAATGTACAGATTAAAGGGCCCTTCGGCTAGCCGGCTTCCTCTCGCCTTTTCGCATGTCCAAGTTCACATTCAAGTCACAAAGCCTCTGTTCATCCGCCCCAAATCCCATCGCCAGAGGGCAAACGCCCACCCACAAAATCCTACGCTCTCAACGCGTGTCCTCTCTGCATGCGACTTTTTCGGCTGTATACAGTTACAGCCAAATTCTAGGAACGCCGCGTCGCGCAGACCGCGAGATGCCTACGTTGGTTCCTTGCAGCAACACTTGCCGCACAGTGACGTAAGTATCAGCAAACGCGTCAATTCACGCAGGCCTGTGAAGAGAAACAATTAAACCTAATCAACACACACGAACTTAAACTAAGGCAACACTGCTTCATGGCATGGGACGCGCTAATTGCACAGCCCGG
>NW_024013852.1:0-634 GCF_000499745.2 Eimeria mitis | reverse complement strand
GGTCCCGTGAGGCGGCGCAGCAATTGTGTGGAACTCAGACGAACAGCTTGACTGCAGCCAGAACCCTAGACCGTAGGTGGAAGCTTGAATGTTACCCCCAGTTATTTCGCTTTCTACCTCCAACTGTGCGGCTGTCCTTGGGGCGTTCGAAGCTTCCACCGGGTAACCGTGACCTGCGAAGTATACGGATGCGCTCCGGACTAGTGGACTCCTCTAATCCCAGTGCACGAGAGGTATCTAGTTGACCTTCTTTCTACAAATGAAAAATGCAGTGCGAATCTTCTGTGTTCGGTAGTTGCACGGGGGCATGGTTGTCGCTTGGAGTACTCGAGGGACAGTCCCCCGCAATCGATTCCCGCAACCGCTTCTGGCGGTCGTGCAAGTAGGCGCACCAATTGTGCGCAATTCAATATAAACAACTGCATTGCGACATGAAACGTAAAGTACTGCGACAGTTTTTATGCTATACATCTGTTTCACCTTACAACTGCAACTGTGTGGGGATGCGCGAGTGGTCAGAAGTGTAGTGCCCTGGGGTACAAGGCGGCAAGGGAGAATGTGGGGGAAATCGCCCTTTCCCGTCTAAGATGAGTAAACTTTCTTTTCATTAGTAACTTGAATCCGCCAATTGACT
>NW_024013851.1:0-634 GCF_000499745.2 Eimeria mitis | reverse complement strand
AGAAAGGACTGTCACGAAATGCAGGCGCAACAAGACAGAAATCCCCATTCTTCGTTACTTACATGCGGGCGACGCCTTACACTGCACAAACGTTATCGCGTGCAAAAGCAAGGCGGCGTGCAGGACATCCTCAGCACCAATGCACTGCAAACATCCGTAACTGTCCCGCTCACCATCCCTTCAACCACAATCTGCTCAGCAACCCGCCATACTGTGAACAATTCAGCCTTTGCAAGCGGAAGCCGCTTTCGTGCTCCACCCCGACAACCCCGCTGCCCACTTTAGGCGCGCATTCATATTTGTGAAGTCATACCCAGGCCTTTGCTCACGTTCCTCCCAACCACGATTCGAGGGTTACCGGTCTCATCCCATCCTAATCATGTATCACATCGCTGCCCCCGTGCCTTTAAGACTGCTCACGCGGTCATACGCACTACTTCAAGATACACCACCCCCCTGCGCCTCAGACATTAAAGCCCGCCACACGTTCCATTGACCGCACGGTGGCAATGTCAAAAACGGAACTAGTGCAAGCACACCAACAGTTCCGCCTCATTAGCATTGCGTCACAGCTACCGGTGGCCACGCACTCCAATTCATTAAAAGTAGACCGCTCCCCCCTTTACCATCTCTC
>NW_024013850.1:0-635 GCF_000499745.2 Eimeria mitis | reverse complement strand
GCAGCTTCACAGAAGCACCAAACGCGTGCTCGTCTAGCCGTGCAAAGCATGCCACTAAAAATAAACAAACTACAAGTGCACTCAACGAAGAGCAGTCGCAGGCTCATGGAATTACGCACTCCCTGCAATCGACATACAATGATATTTCCTCGCTCGCCTGAAAACGTAGTCACTTAATGTGTAAGAAACCCAGGTTACGTTTAAGATCGTTGATGCCTATTGTCCACTAAGCAGTTTGATGCTAAACAAACATAAGCATTGATCATCACCCACCTAAAAACTGACTCCCATACACCGACCCAACACATGCGCCGTCTCTATCGAAGCTACAAATGAGATGGAACAACATTCCGTGATGGCTTGCAAACTGTTTGCGATACTGCATACAGACTTCATTCCTGGAAGGCATTTATGCACGGTGCAGTTTCACGCTGCAGAACCAAAAACACTATTCACGACCCACCTAAGCGCTGCTTCCTGTGTGCAGGCCGACACATGAGCTTCCTTTATCGATGCAGATGGGCAGTGGAGCGACAATCAGTAGAGCAGAGCGACACTTCGACCCCAACAAAAACCACGAAGCATCGTCTACTGCCTAATCAACCGGGACACGCAAAATCTTGCAGACGGGACTA
>NW_024013849.1:0-635 GCF_000499745.2 Eimeria mitis | reverse complement strand
AAAAAAAAATAAAAAAAAAAAAAATAAATAAATAAATAAAAAACAAATAAATAAAAAGAAATAAAAAAGAAGAAATAAATAACAGATAAACAAGAAACGCATACCGGCCCCAAAAGAAAAAGAAACAAACAAAAAATAAAAAAAAATAAAAATAAAAAAAATAAAAGAAAATGATGCTGTGTAGCTGTATAAAATGTTATAATAAAAAATAATAATATTTATAATAAAATAAAAATATAAATAATATAATATAATAAATAAAAATAAACAACAAAGAACAATAAAAAATATATAATAAATAATAAATATTAAATATTAATTATAATAATAAATAAAAATAAATAATAATAAATATTAATAAATAAAAAATCATAATAAAAAAGAAAAGAATACCAGCATACAGCTACAAAGAATAAAAAAGAAAAATAAAAATATATAATAAACAAAATAAATAAATAAATAAATAATAATAAATAAATAGATAATAATAAATAGAATAATAAGTAAATAACAATAAATAAAATATAAACAAACAGCAAAAGAAAAAAAAACAAAAAAATAAAATAAAATAAAAAAACAAATGGGTATCTCCCCCCCGAGAACAAATAAAGAGACAAAACAAAAACGAAAAAAAA
>NW_024013848.1:0-635 GCF_000499745.2 Eimeria mitis | reverse complement strand
GGATGCGACAACGGACGCGCTATCCTCCGAATTTCCCGGATGCTACTGCAATTTACGACTCCCTTGCGTACGAATAGGTTGAAATATTATTCTCACTTGTAAAAATATACGGTGTACCCTAGGTATTCACTAATTTCAGTGTTTCTGGCCTGCGCTGCTGAACCCAAAAGCACTGTTGACGTGGGGCCCGGCCTCTTATGACCTACTCAGGAGCTGAACTTCGTACCTACTAATCGGTATCTGAGCTGCTTCTTAATTAATATATTATAGAGTGCTGTCTTCCTCACTTGGGGTGAGGCAAGCTGCCGATGAAACTGTAGTGCGCGCAGCATTGCAGACCGAGCTCATACATGCGATTCCCAAGCTGACCAAGATAGATCCGCCCATTTATCCATTCACTACATTAGCAAAACATACGTTAAAAGCATAACTCCTCATTTCCGGATTGTTTAGCTTTGTAAAAAGAAAGAAATCGCCTCGCCTTTCCCGGTGTGGTGAGGACCTTGGCGCCATCTGTGTCTGTGTCAGCCCTAACCCTGGGCCTAGCTGCAGTGCACCGCAGGTCTACTTCCTATGCCGGAACCGCTATGAAGTGGGAGTTACTTATTTGGCTTGTTTTTTTTTGCACACTAAAC
>NW_024013847.1:0-635 GCF_000499745.2 Eimeria mitis | reverse complement strand
CTCACAAATCGTTAGTGGTGGCTACAAGCGTATTTTTGAACGTATGTCTCTATCGTCGGCCGCAGTTGTGAATGATCGAGTGTGCGCTGCGTGTTCTCTGTATTGCGTACCCGTGTTCCTCGAGTTAACTATTAAGGGAACCTTTATTTATTTACAATTTTATTTTTATTTTTAATTTTTGATCGGTAGTGATAGTTTGGCAAGTAAAAATCCTTAATGATGCTTGACTGTGTGGATGGGCGACTGACCAATCGGTCGGCTGTGCAGAGCGTGCTGTTTATTTTTCCTTGATTCCTGCTGCCCAATGCCTCAATTTCAGAGTATTTCCGTTATTTGTAATTTTCGATAAATATGGAAACTTTGAAATGTAAATTTCGGTGCACGATTGGAGGCATCATGAAGCAGTGCAACACACACGTTAAGCATCGTTGATGTTGATCCATTGCTGTGTCTGTGTGATCAGTAAAAATGATTGTTCTTCTCATTTATTCATTTACGTAAGCCTATTACGCGAAATAGTAGTTGTACATTCGCTCAACGTATTGTTTAGTAAGCGGGCTGAAGCTTGTGTTTAATTTCAAAGGGGGGAGTAATTGTAGTGAATACTCCCTACAATCACGGCAGCAATGCCGTGC
>NW_024013846.1:0-635 GCF_000499745.2 Eimeria mitis | reverse complement strand
TGCAGGCCAGGGCCTTGGCCTTCAAGGCCCTGGGCCTCACCAGCAGCAGCAGCAACAGCAGCAGCAGCAGTAGCAGCAGCAGCAGCAGCAGCAGCAGCAGCAGCGCAGAGATACATGCAGAAGCTCTTGCTGCACTGGCAGCAATTGGAGACACCCCTGCTGGGGCTGCTGTTGTTGCGGAGACACTTGCGCACTGTCATCTGCAGGGGTAGGACGAGCAGCAGGTTGCTGCTGCTGCTGCTGTTGCTGCTGCTGCTGCTGTTGCTACTGCTGCCGCTGTTGCTGCTGCTGCTGTTGCTGCTGGTCGTGTTGCTGCTGCACCCGTTGTTCCTGTTGCTGCTGCTTCTGCAGCTACTACTGCTTTACTGCTGCTGCTGCTGCTGCTGCTGCTGCTTTTGTTTCGGGGACTGCTGCTGCTGTTGCAGCATTTGCTGCTGCTGCTGCTGTTGCTGTAGTAGACGCACTGCTGCTGCAGCATTCTTTGATTGCTGCTGTATTGGATGGTTGTTGCTGCTGTTGCTGCTGTTGCTGCTGTTGCTGCAGGCGCGTTGTCTTCCTACTGGCATCTGTTCTTTCTCGGGGTTCTGCTGCAGCAGCAGATGCAGCAGCAGGCTGCAGCATTGGGGTTTCGCTTG
>NW_024013845.1:0-635 GCF_000499745.2 Eimeria mitis | reverse complement strand
TATGCACGACTCCAATGGAGGCTGTAGCGGAGAACTTCCCCCAGCTAACAGCTCGACGAACCCAATCTAAGTTTTTTCTGAGGAAGGTGTCGCAGCCGCTGCTGCTCTGCTGCAGTGCATGCGCCAGCAGCAAACCCTGATGCAGCAGAGATTGACGCCCGTCTATTGAACTCTGAAACACATAAACCCTAAACCCTAAACCCTAAACCCTAAACCCTAGAAAAAGGGAATGGAAAGGCAGATACAGCAGACGGTGTATGATGGTCTACTGCTTTTTTTTAATAAAAAAATACAAAAATAAGAAAATATAAATATATATATAATATTTATTTATTTATTTATTTATTTATGAGGGTTTAGGGTTTAGGGTTTAGGGTTTAGGGACTGTATAGAGATCAAGGAGCTGAAAGTGTGTGCGAGATTTTCTATTTAAAACCTCTACTGTCTCCCTCAAGCCCTTTCATATAAAACCCTCAACGCTATTCTCTAATCTAGGGTTTAGGGTTTAGGGTTTAGGGCCGAGGGTTTAGGGTTTAGGGTTTAGGGTTTAGGGACTTTATAGAGATCAAGGAGCTGAAAGTCTGTGCGAGATTTTCTATTTAAAACCTCTACTGTCTCTCTCAAGCCCTTTCATA
>NW_024013843.1:0-635 GCF_000499745.2 Eimeria mitis | reverse complement strand
ATTGCTGCTTGCTGCTTGTTTGCTGCTTTTCAGTTCCGTGTTTTTCTTGTGTTCTGTTTGCCCGTGTATTGTTGCTTATCTCCGCTACTTCTTCTGCAGTTGTTTGCTGCCTTTGTTTGGTTTTTCATCATTCTTTTTTTTTTTTTCTGGCGCCTCTCCTGCCCTTCTTGTCTCCACGTCGTGGGGAAGTTACTAGTTGTTGCGTTTGGCTGTATAATGCCTTATGTTGCTCTGCGACTTGCATGTAGGGTTGAGGTGTACGGGGGCCGCTTCACAGCGCATGACGACATCAGTATTGGGGGTTTGGGTTGGTTTAGTGTGGCTGGCAGCGGCGTAAAGGCCTTTGATGTTTGGCTGCCTAAGGGGGTTAAACTCTTCAGAAGGCCTGCGTTGTTCCCCGATCAAATTCGGAGAGCACCCCCGCAAGCATTCCGCTCTAAAACCCCAAGGAAAGATACTCACCACCAACTCCTGCTGCTGCTGCTGTCCTTGTTGCTGCTGCTGTCCTTGTTGCTGCTGCTGTGCTGGTAGTGGCCCTGCCTGTGGTGCTGCTGCTGCAGTTTTTTCTGCATATGTTGCTCTTGTTGCCCGCGTTGCAGTACCTGCTGTTGCTGCTGATGCTGTTGCTGCTGGTT
>NW_024013842.1:0-635 GCF_000499745.2 Eimeria mitis | reverse complement strand
GGGCCCCGGGGCCCCCCTGAGGCTTCATGGGTCTCGGGGTTTCACGTTGCCAGCCCCAAGTAGTGGGGGGCTTGCATGCGTTCAATCCCCAGCCTTCGTGTCTCCCGTCTTCGACTGGAACACAGAAAGGCGTAAACATCTGTAGCGTGCAGTCTGCTGCAAGCAGAGGGTTCATACTGATTGTCTTATTTGCTGTTAACATACACTTCATACAGAATCTCTATCTTAGTCTACAGATACTCCTGAAATCTCTATATGTTGCTTATGGGGTCTTATATATGCACCTGCACACTGTATACCCCCTCGGGGCCGCATGAAGGCATTTCGCTCCTGCTGCATCACCAGAAACAGCAGCTGCAGCAGCAGCAGCAGCAGAAGATGCTGCTGCTGAAGAAGCGAATTAAGCCTGTAATGAGAAGGAACAGTACTTGGCGATAGAAACACAACAATAAGGAAGTATATTGATAGAAAACCGAAGGAGTAGAAAGGGGATGTTACGCATACCCCAGGCCCATGCAGTTTAGAGGAAACAGATATAATTACACAGATATCATTACACTTTCTCAAAGAAGAAAGTAGTCAAAGAGAGGGGGAAAAAAAAAAAAAAAAAAAAAAAAAAAAAAAAAAAAAAAAAA
>NW_024013841.1:0-636 GCF_000499745.2 Eimeria mitis | reverse complement strand
GTGTAAAGTCTTCCGTTTCCCTCATCAGCTCATTGATATGCAGCAGCTGCTGCATTAAACAGCTGAGTGGATGCAAGACCGTAGCAACCGTCTGTTTGGGGGACGCAGACGTATTCGTGTTTTCCATACCAGTGTCGTTTGTTTGCGCTTGTTAGTGTGCTTTGCTTGCTTTGTCTACCTCAATTTCCTTATCGCTAAGGAGCGAGTTCTGGGCTCTCAGTTGTGCCGGCATCTCGCTTTGCTTGGATCAACTTTGGTGGATAGTCTTGCGCAGATGGCATCGATGCTGTGTGCGGCTTCCGGCGGAGTCGGACGCATGGCATTTCCCATTGCCATGGCGCAGGCCTACGGAGCCAGTTAAATTGCGTTAGAGTGTGAATATACTTATCTGTCACAGGGGGCACGCTTGGCCTGGCTTCTGATTAAATGCACAGGAGACAGGACGGCAAAGTTAAGATAGCCCATTTATTGTAACAATATTTTGCGTTCCATTTGCTCTCTTGGCGCCGGTGATCGCATGCAATTTTTCATTTCGTGGAGTGGGCAAAATCCGTGGTGCATATACAGCCTCTCTATTGCCTCATGTTACTGTAGTTGCGACGACTAGGCTAAAGCAGATAGGACGTCAGCGATAGA
>NW_024013840.1:0-637 GCF_000499745.2 Eimeria mitis | reverse complement strand
CTCAGGTCACGGTTCCCCTCCAACTGCCACTAGGAACAGTGATACACAATTTAGTCTAGGAACAGCCACCGCTGATTCTCCGACAAATATTCATATGAAATAAATGCCATATCCAGCTTGACGACCTGGCGTATATACAAAGAAAGCCATAATGGCTAATTATCCGCTGCAGGCAAGCCCCTGCCACATCTGGTAGCTGAAGCACAGGTTTGTCCTTCCGGAGGGTGCACTCGCCCCTAGGCAATAACAAGCGGATGAAAAGACCGCCGTAGAATCAAGCCATGCACCTCGGTTAGGTCCAGGTCATACGGGCGGCGCGGTTTGCCTTTCGATGCAGGTGCTCACCATGCGCCGCCATATGCATACAAACAGCCACGACGCACGTGCTACTTGGAGAGCCACAGGGGCATGTAGACAGAATATAAGAGGATTATTGTGTCTACAGACACAATGCGGAAAGCAAAATATGGCTACAGCACACTGTCCAACAGGCACTTTAGCCAACAACCTCCGAACTACCAGCACAAGGTCGTGCTTGCTGGACAGTTTGATGCGGGCCTTTGACAGAGCCCCAAACCGCCAACGCATAACTCCCCAAGTGTCAACTTGACTTGCAGAACAGCTGCGACACAAAAGG
>NW_024013839.1:0-637 GCF_000499745.2 Eimeria mitis | reverse complement strand
CTAAACCCTAAACCCTAAACCCTAAACCCTAAACCCTAAACCCTAAACCCTAAACCCTAAACCCTGAAAGTCGAGAAAACAGGTTCTCGCAACGGTGGAGATGTAGATGCATGCAATATATTCTAAACCCTAAACCCTAAACCCTAAACCCTAAACCATCAGAGCCACATTGATGATTCCTTGAGAGAAGGAAAACTAAATAAGGGTTTAGGGTTTAGGGTTTAGGATTACACCACCAGAAAGAAAACAACCCGAAGCAGCAGACGCAAGACACAAAACCCCCAAACCCTAAACCCTAAACCCTAAACCCTAAACCCTAAACCCTTGAACGCACATGCAGGCAGTGGTTTGACGCCAAGAAAGCGAAGAAGGCTTTCAGAGAAGTGGTTGCAGTTGTGATAGAATACATCATAGCGGTCCTGCAAAAACCCTAAACCCTAAACCCTAAACCCTAAACCCTCGTTTCTCTAAACCCTAAACCCTCACAAACCTCAAGGCTAAACCCTCATACACACAAGCAAATTCTAAAAAACCTGAAATATTTTTTTCTACATTAGTTACAACACTGTTCCTCTCATTAGGGTTTGCAGCTTCGATGCTAGGGTTTAGGGTTTAGGGTTTAGGGTTTAGGGTTTAC
>NW_024013838.1:0-637 GCF_000499745.2 Eimeria mitis | reverse complement strand
ACTCCACGCAGCACGAAAACTACGCAATCACAGCCGAGCCTACGACCTCTGTCGCCCAACGCGGCACGTGGTGACGCCCAACCAGTTTGGCAAAAAGGCACACTAGCACGGAAACGAACCAACACCCGTACGCGTGGCAAACCAAAACGCAGCCCTAGGCCCGCGACATCGCTCCGGAACCGCGAGCGCAATCGTGCCGCTGGAGATGCCACGGCACCACCAATACCGTTCTGACGCACATCCTATGACAACACATGCAAGGCGCCTGCTTTGCTGCCATCCGTGTGTGTCTGACAACCGGTGGACAGCCTCTAGCGAAGCTACAGCAACGCTGCATAACCAGCATGCATGCAACCCCACCTTCAGCAGTCCGGCGTGCTACGGCAAGGCATTCATAGCAAACAGCACCGATACACCAGGACTTGCCCGCTCCATCCGAGCTGCTTACGAATACCCACCCAACCACCTGCCTACACCGCCTCCTTGCTGGATGCAACCAACAACGCACCGCGTTAGCCTATGTCAGTCTACCCCTACCGGCATAGCGAAAGGCTGGGCTCCGCTGCCGCAACGCCTCGCTCCAACACCTCGTGCCCTGCACATCCCTCCACGACACGCGCAGCATGACCGTTCTGCA
>NW_024013837.1:0-637 GCF_000499745.2 Eimeria mitis | reverse complement strand
TTTCAGCAGCAAATGGCTGCTGCTGCTGCCCCCCCACCACTCACACCGCCGATGCAGGTGGCGATACACCCCAGCAGCAGAAGAAAAATATATATTAATTTTATTAAATTTATTAAATTTATTTTTATATTTATTATATTTATTTTTATATTTATTATTTTATATTTTTATTTTTATATTCTGTTGTTGTTGCTGCAGTTATATGCATTTCTGCTGCTGCTCACAGAGCTGCCTATACACCGCGTTGCTCTACTTAATCAACTAATTATTTAATTTAATTTATTTATTTATTTTATTTATTTTATTTATTTATTTAATTTATTTATTTATTTTATTTAGTTCTTTAATTTATTTATATAATTTATTTATTTATTTAATTTATTTATTTATCTATTCTTGTTGCCTCTCTTGCTTTTTGTTTTTTTTGCTTTTCTCCTTCTCCTCTCCCTCTTCTCTTTTATCTCCTCGTTCTCCTTCTCTTCCTTTTATAATAAAAATAAATAAATTAATTTATTTATTTAAATTAATTTATTTATTTATTTAAATTAATTTATTTTTTATTTTAGAGGCAAACCAAAGACATCATTCTTTTGTTTTTACTTTTTTATTTTTTTTTTTTTTGCTTCCTGCAGCCCCG
>NW_024013836.1:0-637 GCF_000499745.2 Eimeria mitis | reverse complement strand
GAGGACGAGAAGAAGAAAAGGAAATAAAAGAGGAGAAGGGAAAAAGAAGAAAAGAGAAAATAAAACAAATTAGAATATATGCATGCAACCAAAAACAAAACCACAAACACAGAGCTCATGATTTAGGGTTTAGTGTTTGGGGTTTATGGTTGGGGGTTTAGGGTTAATAGGGTCTAGGGTTTAGGGTTTAGGGTTTATAGGATCTAGGGTTTAGGGTTTAGGGTGAACACGATCTACAGTGTAGGGTTTAGGGTTTAGCGATGATAATATCTAGGGTTTATGTTTTATTGTTTGGTTTAGGGTTTAGTGTTTAGGGTTTAGGGTTTAGGGTTTACCCTGTTTTTGATTTCTTGAACAGTGGAGGAAACGAATGCTTCGAGTTGTTCATCGTCATGAAATCTGCGGGTTTCTATGATTTCTTTGATTCTATTGAAATATTCAATAACATCTGGCGGTTGATTTCCTTTTTCTCTTTCTTTTGATGTATTTATTTCTGTATTTAGTGCCAGCTTTCCACCTGGATCGCTGACTTGCATCGATACACCGCTGGGGTGTATAGGCACCTCATCTTTTGCAAGTTCATCTTGACGCTTCTTGTGCTGACGCTTTCCTCCCCTCCTTTTCCCCATTTGTTTTA
>NW_024013835.1:0-637 GCF_000499745.2 Eimeria mitis | reverse complement strand
GCTGCTGTTGCTGCTGCTGCTGCTGTTGCTGCTGCTGCTGTTGCTGCTGCTGCTGTTGCTGCTGCTGTTGGTGCTGCTAAAATTGATGCTGCTGCTGTTGCTGATGATAAGATTTATGCTGCTGCTGCTGCTGCTGCTGTTAGTATTCATGCCGCTGTTGCTGCTGCTGCTGCTGCAGTTCTTGCTGCTGCTGCTGCTGCAGTTGGTGCTGCTGCTGCTGCTGCTGCTGCAGTTGGTGCTGCTGCTGCTGCTGCTGCTGCTGCTGCAGTTGGTGCTGCTGCATCGTTTTCTATGAATTATCTATCTATCTCTTTATTCATTTATATATTTATTAATTTATATTTATACATTTATTTATTTATTTATTTATATTTATTTATTTATTTATTTATATTTATTTATTTATTTTATTGATTTATTTGTATTTATTTATTTATTTATTTAGGTAGGAGACAAGCTGGAGACAGTGAAAATGATAGCCTTCCTCAGCACCTATTTTTTTTCTTTTTTTTTCTTTTTTTTCGTTTTTTTTTTCTTTTTTTTCTTTTCTTATTTATTTATATTTATTTATTTATTTATATTTATTTATATTTATTTATTTATTTATATTTATTTATATTTATTTATTTATTTATTT
>NW_024013834.1:0-637 GCF_000499745.2 Eimeria mitis | reverse complement strand
CAAACCCTAAACCCTAAACCCTCGTTATTACTTCAGCTGTATAAACACCCCCCACCATCTATTAAAGTAACGAAGGCTAACAAACTCAGGGGGCCCCCACCAACAGCCACTTACAATACTCAAGGGGCCCCCGGGGGCCCCCCAGGGGCCCCCTAACATTCAATGATAAGGGGCCCCCATGGGGGCCCCTTATGACCCAGTAGTGAGGGGGACCCCCCGGGGGGCCCCCTATCACTCAACAATTTGGGGGGCCCCTGGGGGCCCCCTAATGTTTATTTATGAAGGGCCCCTATGGGGGCCCCTTAGTGCTCAGTGATGGGGGGGCCCCCCGGGGGCCCCCTAGGGTTCGATGGTGAGGGGGCCCCCTGGGGGGCCCCCTCATACAATCCGCCCCGCAGAGGGTCTCGACGCTGCGGGGTTGAGCCCGCGTGGTGTTATATAACTATTATTTGTATATAAAAATAAAAAAAAATAAAAAATAATAAAATAAAAACAAAATATAATTTAGTTTGTAGCTGCTGCAGTCAAAGAAACTAAACAGCTGCTGGCCAGCAGAAGATCCTGCTGCTGCTGCTGCTCCCCACGAAGTTTTTATATTTATTTTTTGTTGTCTTCAGCCCGCGGCTGTACAATGGCA
>NW_024013833.1:0-638 GCF_000499745.2 Eimeria mitis | reverse complement strand
ACAGGGAATGAAGTGGATATATTTGCTAAGACTAACTACAACATAGATACAGTGGCAACATGCGACAGATTGTAGAGCTTCTATAGATCCGACTGAATTTTCAATCGCAATCAACGTAGGGATGCCAGAAGTCAGACCCCGTCCATGCTTGAGAGTGTTCAAACGTTGACTTTCCTGACAAATGGGTAGTGAATGAACCATGAGCCGCAGCGGAGTGCTCCAACTGAAGCATAAACAGACGTGAGCAAACTCTGGAAACTTTATGGTAAACACTATTGTAGCATTCCAATATTGCTTGAGCAACAACAGAGCGAACCCAAGATATTTCGCAGGAAGTACTTCTGCCCTTCGTCGTGTCCAATACAGAGTAGGGAGTCGAATAAGCAGATAGCAGGCTTCACAGCAGAAGCACCACGTGATATATCACCGTATTTCTCGACAAGAGTACGAGCGAAAAGGCATGTGTGCAGCGAACAGGGGTTGCACGTCAGAACTATTCGCGCGCAGGAAAAGCTAGGGTAGTTCATAGTTGCTATTTTCCGTGCCGAATTATCCAGAAACAATCGACTCAAAGCAAGCGAAAGCTTAATGAAGCCCTTGAAGTGAGGAGAGGAACTGCAGTGCAGCTACTGTAGTAC
>NW_024013830.1:0-638 GCF_000499745.2 Eimeria mitis | reverse complement strand
TGCAGCGTCTGCACCTCCAGTGCTGCTGCATGCGTTTGCTGCTGCATGCATGCGCTGCTGCATGCATGCGTTGCAGGTATTTCGTGGCTCTGTGGCGTGGGGTCTGTGTGTGCCTGCGGGCCTCTCACCTGACGAAGGTTCGCAGCCACGCAGCAGCAGCACTGGAGGCGCTGATGGCTTTTGTTTGTCTCCCTTCTGCTGCTTCAATGCAGCAGCAGCAGCAGCAGCAGCAGCAGCAGCAGCAGCAGCTGCAGCACTGCGTCTGCTGCTTCGCCCCCCTGCTGACAGAGGCCTGGGAGGCATTAGCAGCTGCAGCAGAGACAGCAGCAGCGGGAGCTTCTTCTTACACTGGTGAGCCCCTCTATCTTCTCTATATGCTGCATGCAGCTGCATGCAGCTGCATGCAGCTGTTCTATTAAACCCCCCCTCGGAGCTCCGCATGCAGGCAGAGAGCGAACAGTGTGTGCATCCAGCAGCAGCAGCAGCAGCAGCAGCTGCTGCTGCAGCAGCAGCAGCAGCAGCAGGATGACGTTTCAGGGGTTACAGTGTGGTAACATGGAGCGGGGCTGGGTTTATAGTGTATCTGCTTATGTTGCTGCATGCGTTGCTGCATGCGTTGCTGCATGCGTTGCTGCATG
>NW_024013829.1:0-638 GCF_000499745.2 Eimeria mitis | reverse complement strand
TGGCCGTCGGCCTCCGGATGGTTGGCGGTGGTCATGTTGTGGTCGATGCTGAGCCGTTGCATGAGGCTGCTCCAGAAGGCGCTAACGAACTTCGGATCCCTGTCGGTAATGATGTTTTTTGGGAAGCCGTGGAGCTTCCACACATGATTAATGAATAGTTGGGCACTCCTTCCGCTGTGACCGTGCTCGAGAAGGGAATAAAGTGAGCATATTTGCTTAGCCGATCCACCACAACATATATACTATCATGGCCTCTGACGGGTGGCAAGCCCACTATGAAATCCATGGAAATATCCGTCCAGATCCTATCGGGAATAGGCAGGCTGTGCAGGAATCCGGCTTTGAGCATGTTACGCGGCCTTTGCTGCTGGCAGTCCGGACAGGAGAGGACGTATTCCTCGATTGAGCGGCGCATCGTAGGCCACCAGAAGGACCTGACAACACGCTCCACCGTTGTATTGACCCCACCATGGCCTGCTAAAGCATAGTCATGCATTTTCCGTAAAGGTTCCGTGCGAAACGAGGCCGGAACGTACAATCGACGAACACCACGCTTCGTGTGATACCGCAGGAGATCACCGTCGGTGCTGTAGTGCTTGACCCGTCGCCCGTGGTTGAGCGTAGCTAGGACTGCAGCC
>NW_024013828.1:0-638 GCF_000499745.2 Eimeria mitis | reverse complement strand
TATATATATATATATATATAAACCCTTAGCTAGCTAGCTAGCTAGCTAGCTAGCTAGGGGTTTTTTGTTTGCATGCAAACTCGCATGCAAGAAGCAGAGAGGCAGGCTGTGGCGTGTGTGTACCCCTATACTCTCGGCGAGGGTTTAGGGTTTAGGGTTTAGGGTTTAGGGTGTAGGGTTTAGCCTGCTGCCTTTTGCTGTGTTGGGGTGTATGTTGTGGTTGTTATTATTTTGTTGTTTTTGTTTCTTGTTTATATATATAATATGTGTTTAATAAAAAAAGAAAAAAAAATAAATAAAATAAAGCTGCCTATACACCCCAGCCAGCACCCGCACCGCGGAGCTGCCTATACACCCCAACAGCTGCTGCTCTGCGTCTACACAAAAACCCTTTAATTATTAATATTATTATTTTATTATTATTTATTATTATTATTTTTTAATTAATATTATTTATTTTTTATTTTTTTTTATTTATTTCTTTTTTTTTTACTCTATCAGGGGGGCCCCCCACCCTCTGGGGTGTATATGCAGCTCAAACCCTCATTCTGCAGGGGGCCCCCCAATGTAATAGATATAGATAGATGTATAGAGGTATATTATATATAAATATATAAATATATATATATATATATATA
>NW_024013827.1:0-638 GCF_000499745.2 Eimeria mitis | reverse complement strand
TGCTGCTGCTACTCTTGCTGCAATGGACCCCGCAGCAGGAACAGACACGCAGCTGATTGCTGCTGCCGTCGCCCGCGTGCTGCACCTACAGCGACAGCAGCAGCAGCAGCAGCAGCAGCAGCAGCAAGTGAATGCAGCTATGCCGCTGTCTCTCCTCGCGTCCCAAATGGAATCTTTGCTGCTGCAGCACGGCATCCCCCCCTCATCTGGTCGCGGGTCGCTGCTGCAGCACCTGCTGCTGCAGCAATGGCCTGTGCTGCAGCAGCAGCTGCAGCAGCAGCAACTGCAGCAGCAGCAACTGCAGCAGCAGCAAGTGCAGCAGCAGAACATGCTGCACCCACCAGCAGCACAGGAACAGCAGCAGGAAAGGTCAGCCGCCCCCCGCCTTACCTTAGAAATTGTCGCATACCATCCGCAGCAGCAGCAGCAGCAGCAGCGCCTGCAGCAGCAGCAGCAGCAGCAGCAGCAGCAGCAGGGTCTGTATCTGCTGGAGAAGGCGTGTGATCGTGCTCTGCGGCGTCAGGCCGTGGATGTGCTGCAGCAGTGGCAGCAAGCAGCAGCAGCAGCTGCTGCTGCTGCTGCTGTTGCTGCAGAAGCAGTGCGGCAGGCTGTTTGCTGCTCGTTGCAGCGAAGCGTGC
>NW_024013826.1:0-639 GCF_000499745.2 Eimeria mitis | reverse complement strand
TGACGGTTGCATCAGTAGGTAGCTCTTCCACAGGTGCCGACTGTACAAAGCACACAACAGCAACGCTTCCCTCCTGCCCACTGCGGTCCCGTGGCCTCTACGCTGGAAAGGCACCAACGAGCTACGCGAATGACAAAACGTGCTAATGGAATCACTGTGAAACAGCCGTCAGTAGCCTCTAGCATAAGCCTATTCTGCGGGACCATCACTAGAGCAGCTCGCACCTGCACAACTGATCCACTGTACTGAAACAGCGTGACGCGCAAAGGTAGCTGCCACGAGCCAGGAGAGTCCCCCGACGAAGACGGCAAGGACTCGTCAACTGGCTCTTTAGAGCTGGTGGCCATTCGTTCGTTCGGAAATGAGAGCGGTCGTGGTGTGAGTGCTTGAGGAGGGCCCATTGTCACCTGCTCGTACACAACACAAGATGCATTCAATAGGCTGCAGCCCATCTGTTGTCACGATGCGCACGAATGCAAACCACAAAAAGGAGCACGCACTGGATGTTTTAGTGTCAACTAACAATACGGTATGAACTCATCTCAAATGCCCACCTCTGCTGCATCGGCGGAGGGCCCACTGTACGCGGATTCAGCACCGACAGGTGATCGTCGCTGCATTTGGTGGCCTGACATGTCA
>NW_024013825.1:0-639 GCF_000499745.2 Eimeria mitis | reverse complement strand
CTGCGAGCTGTTGCTCCAGCCACTCATACTGTGTTTGCCCTCTGTCTCCTTTCTTTCTAAATATAACTCCTGAGGCGAAGATAGAAAACCCCAAAAGAACAAATGCAAAACCCACCGCTACCCTGTCGAGGATAGCGGCCGCACGAAGCACCTCCATGTCCGTTTCCTTTCTCACTATGTAGCCTCTTCCCTCAAGAGAGTTGAATACGCTGGGGGGTGTACGTTCATACTCGCGCATGTAGATAGCTGAAAAAAAACACAATACAACGCAGTATAACATAATACAGCACAGCAAAATACAAATAAAAAGGAGATGAATGCATGCAACTGTTTACAGAAGAAAGAAAAAGGAAAAAGAAAAAAACACGTAACAACGAGCGATGCGCTGTTTCTGCTGTGATCGAGACACTCCGTCAACTCTTTTGTGTTTGCATTTTTTTGTGTCAATAAATAAATAAATAATTTATTTATTTACTGTTTTCTGTTTTCAATCATCCCTACTGCTGTGCCAGTTGAACTGTATCTGCCTCTACATGCAGGTTGGTTTCCTCTAGCTTTTGCTGTACTTCTCTTACAGCATATTAAAATGCCGATAAAGAGGAGCACGAGGCCCGCGGTGATGCGTTTGTTCCGCCGAGG
>NW_024013824.1:0-639 GCF_000499745.2 Eimeria mitis | reverse complement strand
CTTAAACACTATAGCAATAAGATACATGTGAGCCAGTAAAATCACATGGATAGTAGCCGTGGTGATCATCACCAACTAGATTAGCCGAACAACGCCAGCCACATGCATGTTAGCTGCGGCTCTTAACGTGTATCTGTAGCACGCGTGCATGCTTCCTAGTCTCAGGCCAGCTGGCGAATACTAAGCCAAGTTGTTTACTCACGTCCTGCGCCAAGCACTCCTCACAGCAACGCACGATGCTGTTTAGCCCGTGCTGCGCAGCGGGTTTTAATCTGCCCTCCCTCTACCACGAGTTCCCAGCATGAACGCTGATTTGTTCTAGAGTACAACCAGCTGCCAACTACATCCACCATCTAACCACGCAACGCGGCATTCAGCGGAGGAGTGCGGAATAGTTTAATTACAATGTAAGCGAAACACCTGGCGCATCCCTGAATAGCAGGCGTAGCACTTACAACGCGCCAAAGCGGCACACAGTCGACAAAATCGAGAACCAGAGGCTACCAAGTAGCTGCATGTGTTGTCCCACCACTCCAGTCGAGCAGAAGCAGTGGCTGTCCCGCCAAGCGTGTGTTCAGGCTTATGCGTGCCAGCATGCAGCCATTTCCTGGCTGAACCCACGACTCGCGTCGTCACAGT
>NW_024013823.1:0-639 GCF_000499745.2 Eimeria mitis | reverse complement strand
CTTCTGTTCACCGCAACAGGAACGCTTTGAGAGGCAGGTGCAGGCTCTCTGAATATACTACAGAGAATGCGAGGCTTATCCAGTGGAGGCATGCACGTGCTTTCGTCGTTCCTGCTCCAGCATTCGCCGTATACGCACATCCTACAAATTAAACAATCAATATTACTTCCAGTTATCCCCCAAGAGTATACTAGAAGAAGCTGGAGCACGAAGCCCCAACTTGTCATTCACTGTGGCAGAACCGTAGCGTCCGTGTGAGACATTGGCAATCCCAGCCGCTGAGCGAAACCTACAACAAAAGGAGTTCGAAAACATGAGCACGATTCATGTTCCAAAACAGATTATCCCGGGCAAATACGAAATTAGAAACCTTCAGCGAATGTCACGAAAGCATGGCGCACACATAGATAATCACCCATAGGGCCTACATGCCGACATCTCAAATATCTGCCCAACCCTACGCTGAACCCAAAGTTTACTACTTAATGCTCGTCACGACCTATATCCCTGCTATTTTACGCCAGCAACGATACGCCTGGCAGCAAGTCTTGCTTGGTACCCACCCGTGCGTGTCTCGTCCGTTTGCTGCGGCTCACTATCTGCCCGTATAACACAGGCGTGCGTGCCGCGTGTTGTATT
>NW_024013822.1:0-639 GCF_000499745.2 Eimeria mitis | reverse complement strand
ACCCTAAACCCTAAACCCTAATTAAACCCTAAACCCTAATTAAATCCTAAACCCTAAACACTAACTAAACCCTAAATCCTAACTAAACCCTAAACCCCAAATTAAACCCTAAACCCTAATTGAATAGCAACCAGTAGCGAAACCCTAAACCCTAGTCGTATCGTAAACCCTAACTAAACCCTAAACCCTAAAATCCCCGGGAGTATGCAGCCAAGCCTTCTCTAGGGTTTAGGGTTTAGGGCTTAGGGTTTAGGGTTTAGGGTTTGAGTGCGGTTGTGCCTGCAGACGGGGGTCTAGAGATTCAGCAAGACTGCGACAGCAGCGCATCGGAGACGGAATCTGCTGCTGCTGCTGCTGCTGCTGCTGCTGCTTCAGCAGCAGCAGCAGCAGCAGCAGCAGCTGACGGGTGCAACTGCGCATTCTGCTCAGCCAGCAGCAGCAGCAGCAGCAGCAGCAGCAGCATGTTAGCTGCAGCAGATAGTGTGATGGCTTATAAGGGTTTAGGGTTTACTCATCTCAACGATTGCTGGCGCATGCAGCCCCGAAAGCGCCGCATGCGTTTGCTGCCGGGGCGGCAGCAGCTGCAGCTGCTGGAGCAGCAGCAGCAGCAGCAACTGCAGCAGCAGCAGCAGCAGCAGC
>NW_024013820.1:0-639 GCF_000499745.2 Eimeria mitis | reverse complement strand
TAGTTATGGCGATGTTCACTAATTCGGTGGCGCGTTTGTGGCTTGTCGTCAGCAGAAGCGCATTGCGTGGTGCCACCTTTGCAGGTGGGTGGCTTGCTTCTGCATCTTGTTGCGTATGCAAGTGTTTGATTTTGTCTCTGTATGTTTGTGTTTCCCACTGGACGCTCTTTGCTTGTGTCTTCGATATACGCTGCGGTGTCAGGAATACTGAAACCTGGGGGTGTATTTTGGCATCACGTGGCAGCAGAGGTTGGCTGTAGCTCAGTGAATGCGTCGCGTGGATTGGAGATAAGCAGGGCACGGTCCGGTGACTTGTCGCCGTCACGCACTGGTCCTATCCAGCTCATTGGCGAATTGGTGAGTTGTTTATTTAGCCTGTGCGTCGTCTGCGTGGATTGGGCATGCGCGGTCCCAGCAGCTGACGATGGCTGTTTACGTGCGCCTGAGGGTCAGTGAGATCGACGTGGTCACCTGGTTGTTTGTTCGTCTTTGTACCCAGGTGTTAGTGGAAGGCTAATGCGATACAGATCATGAAGTGATTGCGGAATACCCTGATATCTGGCGACTTTTGTGAGCATTGCTACCGGTTAGTCTTTAGGAAATGCGCGGCAGTCGGGCGTTATAGGAGCGAAGGGTAGC
>NW_024013819.1:0-639 GCF_000499745.2 Eimeria mitis | reverse complement strand
CGAAGATTTCCACGAAAGGTCGTGCTCCGTTGACACACTTTTAGCCCAGTGGCGGAGGTGCAGTGGGTCCCTTTTCGACGACGGAAAACGTAGCCTAAGTGGCAAGTTTGACGTGTTTTGCTTTTACTAGTTCGATAAAAGCCGAACTGGGATTGGCAGTGGTGGATCTGCGCTCCTCTTCGCAGACTTAGTAGGCCTGATGAGCGCAGGGCAGTTTCGATCCTTAGATTACGCAGCTCATGCGTGACCTGTCTGAAGACGTTTCACGACCGCTGGATTGTCGCTGGCTTCTCTGACGGAGCAGTCTGGTAAGCGTCACACGAACTGTGCTGCGCTTCCTTAGCGAGATTATAGGATGCACTGAGAACTCATAACTTCTCCGATAAATGCAAGAGGGCCTGCACCGTGCATCGACTGCACCCGATTGGTGTTTTCCTCAGCTTCTACGACCCACAGCTCCGTCTGATTCGCTGCTTCGAAGACCTAGATGCTGTGAGGAAAGTCAAATCTTGCCTAGACTTGCCAATAGCACAAAACGATCCCTTCTGCCTACATCAAATTCAGGCTTTCTTCGACTCTAACCAAAGGTGTTTCCTTGGTGTTCCTGGTGCCGCTGATTCCTCAGGGTCAAATAAAATG
>NW_024013818.1:0-639 GCF_000499745.2 Eimeria mitis | reverse complement strand
GCTTTGGGGAGTCTGGGCGTTGCATGTCGTGCTGCCAATCGTGTGCAGACGTGCACGCATCAAGCAGTTGATGGCGGGAGCCACATCTGGGGAGAGCGGGCCATAGTGCCTTTGTGGATATAGATATAGACATTCAGGGGACAGCAGGCCGGCGGCCTTAAGGACAGCAGAGGGCGTTCTGCCCTCCGCGAAAAGTGCCTTGCAAATGTAATGTTGTTTTGAACGCGGGGAGGGCTGAAAATCTAGGTGGTGGAGACTGTTGCGACGTGGAGCACGCTTTTGGACTTATGCAGCTTTTTCCTGTGTAAGCCGGGCAAAGAGGGGCAACGCCACTGTATTGCTCGCGTGTTGTATTTTGTGGCCTGTAGGCAAGTCCGAGTGAAGTCGCGCAGCTATTTGGCGGCCTAAGCTCGATTTTGTACAAACTCACAACCAAACAGCGACCGTCAGAGCTGGCTTCCTGCGCAGACATAATGGGTGAAACTGTATGCTGACTTGACGTGTCTATATAATTTATATATATGGGCGCGTGGTCTGCCTGCGCTTGCGGTTGCGCATGGGCATATCGGGGTTGATCGCACAGCTAAAGGAAACGGCAATTGGCGGAGGCGGAACCCATATTGCACGCTTTGACAACAG
>NW_024013817.1:0-639 GCF_000499745.2 Eimeria mitis | reverse complement strand
TCCAACGGCTGTCTAACTTCGTCTTCCACCATGGAATTGGCAGCTAGCCGTTCTGAATGCAACTGTGCTTCGGCTTTGCAATCCCGATGAGATACGACGAGGAAGCAAGCTCTCTCTACGGAGAGGTTCATGGACATGCTAGAAAGTGCAAAGTCTGGTTGGGCTTGCAGGTTGTGGGTTCCATGCACAGAAGACAGGCAAGGCAGCAACGTGTGTAGTTGCGATATGCAAGTCGCGTGCGCGCGATACTATCGGCTAGAAGAGAGCTTCGGATATCCAATTGAATGGTTAGCAGGCCAGCCGGAAATGACACAGGTGCAACAAGTTCAGTGGAGGAGAATGATTGCTCACGGCAGCAGATTTAGTCGAAATTATTTTTCGTGCCTATAAACCCCGCGCAAAGGGTGGATAGTCTATCCTACCTGTGTGGCGATCAAAAAAGATAGACCATATAAGCCTGGATGCTTCAGCGTCGCGACAGAGCGGCTTGTTAATTGCAAAGAGCCGTGTCCGACTAGACGAGAATGAAATGAGGAGTTTATAGCGGATTTTAAAACGGCCTTACGGATAGGTGCTTTATTGTTGCCCAGGTGTTTGGTGCAGTGGTGATTTGTTAGACAGACGAAACGGGGAATAAAG
>NW_024013816.1:0-639 GCF_000499745.2 Eimeria mitis | reverse complement strand
TATATATATATATATATATATATATATATATATATATATATAATGGGTGGGGTTGGTGTTTATTGTGTTCTCTTTTTTTTCTTTTTATTTATTTTATCGTGTCTTTATAATAAAAAAAATAAATAAACCCTAAACCCTAAACCCTAAACCCTAAACCCCCTATATAATTTTTTTTTATTACTTTAGCTGCCTATACACCTCACGTGCAGCAGTGTGGGGTGTCTCCACACAGACAAGTCTTTCTGCTGCTGCTGTCTCCTTTTTGTCTCCTTTTTGTCTCCTTTTTGTTTTCTTTTTGTCTCCTTTTTGTTGTGGGGCTGCACCAAGTATGCGTTTATATATATATATATGTGTGTGTGTTTCTGTTGCTGCAGCAGCAGCAGCAGCAGCAGAAGCAGCAGCAGCTGAAAAGGAGACAAGAAAACAACTAGAAGATGCACTGCATGCAGCAGCAGCAGCAGCAACACAACAACCCCACCAAAACACCACCCCCCCCTCCCCCCCTGCGGAGACACCCCACGAAGATAGCCTAGTAACTAACACACACAAAAGGAGACAGATACAAACACATATATATATATATATATATATATATATATATATATATATATATATATATATATAAAGGGAGAGAGAAAG
>NW_024013815.1:0-639 GCF_000499745.2 Eimeria mitis | reverse complement strand
TCTTTTGGTTGCCCTTTTACAGTAACACGAATATATGGTTTTCCATCTTTATTTATAATTGCATATGGTAGTAATTCTTTATCTCTTTGTACTTCTTTCTCATTAAAACGCCGACCAATAAGACGTTTCACATCAAAAATTGTATTTGTTGGATTGTTTGCTGCTTCATTTTTTGCTGCTTCACCAATACGACGTTCATCATCAGCAAAAGAAACATAACTGGGAGTAATACGATTCCCCTGATCATTAGGAATTATATCTACACGACCCTGTCTATACACCCCAACACATGAATATGTAGTACCCAGGTCAATACCAATCACCACATCCTTGACTGTACACAGCAGAAAAAAAAAACAAAAAACAACAAACAACATAAATAAATTAAAATTAAACACTACTGCATCCTGCAACCCCACAGCTCCCTCCTCCCCTCTAAACATTCGTGAAAATTCAGGTGTATATACACCTCAGCTGTTACGTTCAAAAAAAAACAAACTATGGGGTTGTTTATGCATTAAAAATGAATTAAAACACCAGAAAGTATAAATAAAAAACTAAAAAAAAATGAGACAGCAGCAACAAACACACCATACAACTCGAACCTCCTACACCCCGTCAGCAAGAACAGCAGCATAA
>NW_024013814.1:0-640 GCF_000499745.2 Eimeria mitis | reverse complement strand
TGCTGCTGCTGCATCGATGGAGTATTGTATGCAGCAGGTGGCGGCAGCAGCTGCAGCAGCTGAATAAGAAGCTGCATGTATTGCTGCTGCAGTATCGTAGCAGCAAGGAGAGTATGGTGGGTGCAGCAGCAGAGCTGCAGCAGCAGCAGCAAGGGGTGTATTGTCTTCGTATACGCAAGCTGCTAGAGATAGGTAAACTGCTGCCGATAGAAAACACAGAAACAGGCAGAACTATACTTTCTCTCTCTCTCCCTCCTGTTGCTGTATTGATGCGAGAGCTGCAACAAAAAACAACAAATGCAGAGATGCTGCGTTCTGTTTCTGCTGCTGCTGGCTTTGCTGCTCTGCTGCTGCTGCTGATAGCCAGAGTAACAGCAACACCGCTGCTGCACCGTATCGTAGCGAGGGGGGCTCGTTCAGGTGTATATACAGCTCAGGGGGAGTTGCTGCCTCTGTATATACGTGAAGGGGATACACAGCAAGCAGCGCAGCAGCAGCTGCAGCAGGCGCTGCTGCTGCTGCTGCACACCATCGATGCTGTTGCTGCAGCACGAGAACACCCCCCCAAACACTTCTACGATAAAGACATACTGCAGCAGCTCGAGGCTCTTCTCCACAACGAACTCTGGGGCTTTCAAAC
>NW_024013813.1:0-640 GCF_000499745.2 Eimeria mitis | reverse complement strand
ACATGGGCAGCATGGGAGAAGTTCAGAGACCGTCAATGGCTGGTTGTGCGGAGCGTGCAAAGCGGCTTCGTCATGAGTTGCAGCTTGAATTCGCGCAGCAGGTGAACACTGGAAAATCGCGGAAGGGGCAGAAAAGAGAAGGTAGCGTCCCTCATCGACTTCGGGGAAGCATAGCAGGCCTCAAAAAGATATTGAAGGAGTTAAAGTTGATCGCAACAGCAATGGATGACTACAGTATGTTAGGAGGGAAGCGCAGGAGCCATTTGGGAACGTAGTTTGCGGAAGGGAAACCCGCATTTTGGGGTCGTGGAACCGCCGCATCCTTTTATAGTAGAGTGGTCACTAACAGGGGTGTCTTCGAGAGCCTGCGTGCTCTCACACAAAGGAAACAACAATGTTGTTCTACTGGAGGTAAATCTACTGCAGCTGCTGGTAGTGGGGCTAGGTGGTTCTGGGGCAGTACGTGTCACATAAGCAGATGGAACGGAGTGCAGAGACGGCTGGAAGAAGTGATGTATGCGTTGCTAGGAGACTAGAGTCTTCAATTAAGTTGGTCAAACGATCAACGTACGGAGGAGAGATCTTTTTTGTCAAAGAAACTGCGTTTACCTTCGATGCAGAAAGTGTGTAGCGAAGCAGT
>NW_024013812.1:0-640 GCF_000499745.2 Eimeria mitis | reverse complement strand
GCAGCAGCTGCTGCAGCTGCTGCTGCTGCAGCGGCAGCAGCAGCAACAGCAGCAACAGCCGCTCCAGGCAAATTGAGCAGCAACAATAGCAGCAACACCAGCAGCTGCTGCAGCAGCTGCATCAGCAGCAGCAGCAGCAACTGCACCAGCAGCTGCAGCAGCTGCTGCAGCAGCAGCAGCTGCTGCTGCTGCAGCAGCCGCAGCAGCAGTAGCAGCAGCAGCAGCTGATGCTGCTGCTGCTGCTGCGATAGCAGCGATTAGTTTTTATTTTGTCGAGACCATAGGAGGCGGAGGGCGTGAGGGTTTAGGGTTTTTAGGGTTTTTAGGATTTTTAGGGTTTAGGGTTTAGGGTTTTGTTTTTTGGGGTAAACCCCCATAATGCTGCCCAGGGAGCAGCAAAACCCTAAACCCTAAACCCTAAACCCTAAACCCCACATTTTTTTATTTATTTATTTATTATAAACCCTTGGGCTTCGACGCCCCCATTTCATATTTGACTAAAACCCTAAACCCTAACCCTAAACCCTAAAACCCTAAACCCTAAACCTTAGACACCAAACCCTCACTAAACCCTAGGCTTCAGCTACACCCATGATAAACCCTAAACCCTTACTAAACCCTAAACCCTTAAACCCTAAAC
>NW_024013811.1:0-640 GCF_000499745.2 Eimeria mitis | reverse complement strand
AATACTAATCCTCAAACCCTCTATCACGAACCCTCTTAACTTGTGCAAAACTCTAAAACCTAAACCCTAAACCCCAAGCCCTAAAGCCTAAACTTTATACCCTCGCTTTACCTTCATTTTCCGCGCATTTCGCGCTGCCGCTCGCGCTTGTCTTTTGGCCTTCTTGTACGCTTCCGTCTGAGCACAGAAACGCACAACAAAATATGCAACGCCCCAACCCCTAAACCCCAAACCCTAAACACGTCGCCGCAGAATTCATGGGGGCCTGCATGCCACCACAGCCCGAGTATTCAAGCTGGCATGGGCCCCCAGTGACGCTATCCGCACAGAGCTCGGGGTCCTAAGGGCCCTCTCAAGGTATCACCGCATCACAGGCCTACACCCCATCACCCAGGAAGCAATGCACAGCTCCAGCACCCCTCAAACACTGACCTGTTTAACTCCGTAGGGAATTCTCTGTCTGTACGTCACGCCACGCAAAACCTGCGAGAGGAAGAAGGCCCCCCACATCGTATTAAACAAAGCTCCAGAAACGCTGCTGTCGCCGCCCTTGCTTCCGCTGCTGCTGCACTTGCTGCAGTTCGTGCTGCAGCTCCTGCTGCTGCTCGTTTTCCTGCTGCTCCCCAGGGTGTGCTTGCTG
>NW_024013810.1:0-640 GCF_000499745.2 Eimeria mitis | reverse complement strand
TTTTTTTTTTTTTTTTTTTTTTTTTTTTTTGATGAAGTGCTGCACTGATGAACATGCTTTTGTTGTAAGTTTTTCTTTTTTTTCTAGTTTTTTATCTATTTTGTTTTTTTTACATTTATTTATTTATATTTATATTAATAGTAATATTAATAGTTATGTTTATATTTATTTATATTTATATTTATATTTGTGTTTTCAGCTTCGTATGGCGTCTACTTTGTTTGCTTTCCCCCCCAAGGCGCCCTGGACCTGTCTATACGCCTCGTGGAAGCATGGTGAGTGTTTTATATATTTATTTATTTTTTATTTATTTTATTTTATTTATTTATTTATTTGTATTATATATTTGTTATATATATATATGTACGTATTATGTATATTATGTATAGAATGTAATGTAGTTTATATATTGTATTTATATATGTATTTATATATACAGGTCGATATGCATGCATGCGTTCTTGAACCCGCTTTAAATAAATCCACAATTTATTACGTGTATATTTATATCACTATTTATATGCTATTTATATTAATATTTATACTAATATATATAAATGTATATACATATATATATTTATATTGTATTTATATTTATTTATATTTATTTATATTTATTTATATTTATTTATATTTATTT
>NW_024013809.1:0-640 GCF_000499745.2 Eimeria mitis | reverse complement strand
CAAAGACGCAGGTAGGCCCGATGATTTCTTTTCATGTGTTTGTTTGTCTCCCGGTCCGCCTGATTGTCTGTCTTTGGGTGTGGGCTTCTTGTACGTGTAGATCTATGTACTTGTATGTATATGGTACCTCTATTTATGCGTATGAAAAAAACATATATATACATGCATATATACACGTGATTATATTCACGCACTTGCTCACCCATGCATATGCAGACTTACATGTGTGTATGCGTCTGCATGCATGTGTACGCGTATGTACAAGTATGTACATGTTTATATATGTAAGTGTATATGTAAGCATGATTGCATGCTTGTGTATATCCATATGTGTATGTATAAATGCGATTGTATGATTACACATGCTAATGTGTTCGTGCAGTGCATGTATGTATGCATGCATGCATGATATATGTACTGTATGTAGTATATCTAGGGTATGTAATATATGTATGCATTAAGTATATATGTTTGTATCTTTGCTCATTGGTTTATTCGTCAGTTTGTGCGTGTACAGCAGAATCATTTGCTTCTGGGTGGCTGCAGTTTCAGGCACAAAGTGCTGTTGTTTGTTGCATGCAGGCGCGGGGCTGTCGTCGGGTTTGAAGTCCGTGGGGAAGGGCGTCGCGGTTGGGGCTGC
>NW_024013808.1:0-640 GCF_000499745.2 Eimeria mitis | reverse complement strand
TATATATATATATATATATATATATATGTATATATATATATAGAGGAGAGGAAGAGACAGAGAGAATGAGTCTCCTTTTGTGCCTGTCTCTTTTTGTCTCCTTTTGTCTCTTTTTGTCTCTTTTTGTCTCCTTTCTTTGTCTCCTTTTGTCTCTTTCTGTCTCCTTTTGTCTTCTTTCTGTCTCCTTTTGTCTCCTTTCTCTGTCTCCTTTCTCTGTCTCCTTTCTCTGTCTCCTTTTGTTTCTTTCTGTCTCCTTTTGTCTCTTTCTGTCTCCTTTTGTCTCCTTTCTCTGTCTCCTTTTTTTGTTGCTGCTTATCAGACCTCTCTCTGCCTTTCATACTGTGCGGTCTCTCCTAGAACAAACCCTAAACCCTAAACCCTAAACCCTAAACCCTGAAACCTAAACCCTAAACCCTAAACCCTAAACCCTCTGCTGCGTGCAGGAGGAGAGAATATATTTTTTGTTGCGTCGCATGCAGACACCAGTTCTAGGGTTTAGGGTTTAGGGTTTAGAGGTATACTAGGAGGAAATAAGAAAGAATTCGCGTCCACTATGTGATTAGGGTTTAGGGTTTAGGGTTTAGGGTTTAGAGACAAACCCTAAACCCTAAAAACCTCAGCTCAGCAGCGTGCTTGCGTA
>NW_024013807.1:0-640 GCF_000499745.2 Eimeria mitis | reverse complement strand
CTCACTTCTGCCGTCGCTCGACGCGGCTCAGCCGATTTCGTCCTTGGTTTCACAAAGCCCGTAAAAAGTCAATCGAGGAGGAGGAGAGTAGGCCTTTCTGCCGCATGCAGATGGACAAGGATGTCACTTTGAAGGGACGCGCGGCATGCCTTCGGGGCTGCAGAAGCTGCTGCTCTGAGACCTGTAGACGAACACACATCTAAAGAAAACTCCGTTGCTGACGGCGCGACTTCTGAGGAGGAGCATGGCTTTGGCGATCCAAGGACTGCGCAGCCAACATCTCAACTGTTTCCGGTCTTTTGCATGCAGCTATGCTAAAGAAGATATCTTCCCTCGCTGCTGGCAGCTACGGCTACCACAGCGCCAGCAGGCCCCTGCAAATTCGCCGCAGGAGCCTCGATGAGGACCAGCTACGAAGGCAGAGCGGGAATGGCCGCAGTGATGACTCAGGGACAGACGGTGAGACGACGATACTCTGCACTGTCCAGGGCTGGTCAGCTAGTTGCTTGAACTGCGGCTATAGACGTAAGCCGATTACCACAACAAACACAGGCATATATCAGGCTCTTATGTGTGAGAATCGTGTGTTTATTGTTTTGCAGGCTCACAACCGGAGGCGGAGGGCCTCAAGTAGGCCTCA